>NW_027331938.1:6652729-6940229 GCF_048418815.1 Hemitrygon akajei | reverse complement strand
TCGGTCGCTTTTCCCTCATATGATTTTCTCTTTCTCAGGTGAGTCCCAGCAGTTTACTATTATCGTTGAGCACAGCCAGGTAAATGTCACCGCTGGGGGAGATGCGCTTTTTTCAGTCCGGCCGTCGGGGAACGTCAGCAGTGGAAGCTGGAGTTTTAAAGGGAAAACCATCGCCCAGTGGATCGGTCAGATAATGAGTACAGATCGCGGGTAGAGTTATTTCTACAAAACGGGTCGCTGTTGTTGAAGTCGGTGAACGTGCTGGACAACGGGGAATACCGTGTGAATATGGTTCCAACTAGCGGCTCCCAACCCTCAGCGACCGTCACTCTGCGTGTCACTGGTAAGTGAGACAGAGTCATGCGAACTCGGACTATAACTTTCATTTTATTCCTGTGGTGAAAGAATACAATACAACCTTTACGATGGTCGCAGAACCTGGACTCCAGTGAACTCTGCCAGACCTGCTCTCGGACTGTTCAGTTCTCACTGTTGTGAGTGGCTGTGTATCGCCGTTTCTGTTTGCAGGCTGCTCGCACTTGTCCGTGCCGGATGTCAGTTCCGTCTTCAAGTCCATCAAGTAATCTTTTGTATTTTACTCTATTTACCCTTCGGCCCATAAAGTTGTGCCGAGCATGTCCCTACCTTAGATATTACTGGTCTTCCTTATGTTTGGTGACAATAAAGTGAAGTGAAGTAAAGATTCAAGATTCATAAACTTTATTGTCATTCCAACCGTACATCGGCTCTGCAGGGTAGAATGAGACAGTGTTTCCAATGGGCAAGTGAAATCATAACATAACAAACGCAACAATAAATAGTAAAACACAACAGCCACATGTCGGTTAAAATCAAGTTATAAGTGTCCAGTGCAAGTTAAAAGTATCCAAAGCAGAGTCAGGTCGAGCAGCTATTTAGCAGTCTGACTGCCTGTGGGAGGAAGCTGTTTAGTAGCCTTGTGGTTTTAGTTTTGATGCTCCTGTAACGTTTACCTGATGGCAGAAGAACAAACAGTTCATGGAGAGGGTGTGAGGGGTCTTTAATGATGTACCGTGTCTTCCGGAGGCATCGATTCTGAAAGAGGTCTTGGACAGAAGGCAGGGAGACCCCAATAACCTTCTCTGCTCCCCTAACCACCCCCTGCAAGTCTTTTTTGTCGGCAGCACTGCAGCTGTAGTACCAGGTTGTGATGCAAAAGGTCAGCACACTCTCAACCACGCCTCTGTAGAATGTAGTTAAGATGTTAGTGGGGAGTGATGCTTGTTTAAGCTTCCTCAGAAAGTGCAATCTCTGCTGGGCCCGTTTCACAATCCCAGTGGTGTTGCTGAACCGGGTGAGATTGTCCGAGATCTGCACCCCAAGGAATTGGATGTTTTCCACTCTCTCCACTGTGGAGCCGCTGATGCTGAGGGGCGAGCGCGTGCAGTACACGGACTAAGGAAGATGAGCTTGCAGCACAGTTACAAACTGGCAGGTATGATGTTGTTGGCATCGCTCAATCATGGCCGAAAGAAGACTATAGGTGGGAGCTTAATATCCATGGATACACATTGTTTCGAGAGGACGGGCAGGTAGGCAAGGAGGGGGGAGTGATAATGTTGGTCAAAATTTGAAATCAAACCCTCAAGTGAGGAGACATTGACAATAGAAAACCTACAGCACAATACAGTCTCTTTGGCCCACAAAGCTGTGCCCAACATGTCCTTACCTTAGAACTACCTAGGCTTACCCATAGCACTCTATTTTTCTAAGCTCCATGTACCTATCCAAAAGTCTCTTAAAAGACCCTATCGTATCCGCCTCCACCACGTTGCCGGCAGCCCATTCCACACACTCACCACTCTCTGAGTAAAAAACTTACCCCTGACATCTCCTCTGTACCTACTCCCCAGCACCTTAAACCTGTGTCCTCTTGTGCCAGCCATCTCAGTTCTGGGAAAAAGCCTCTGACGATCCACACGATCAATGCCTCTCATCATCTTATACACCCCTACCAGATCACCTCTCATACTCCATCGCCTCAAGGAGAAAAGGCCGCGTTCACTCAACCAAGTTTTCATAAGGTATGCTCCCCAATCCAACCTTGTAAATCCCCTCTGCACCCTTTCTATTGCTTCCGCATCCTTCCTGTAGTGAGGGGACCAGAATATTGACAGCATTCTGTAGTTTTATCTCTGATCTGTGCGTCTGCAGTATTTTGCTTTAAGCAGAATATATCTCCTTGGAGCCTTCATTTCAGCACAGTACGTTACACGTGATACATGATCTGTGGTATTTTTACAGAAGCCGTATCCAGGCCCAACACCACATCGAATGACGCTGACTCGGTAGAACACAATGACACAGTTAGTTTGGAGTGCACGGCAAGAGGGGGACATGCTTCCTATTCGTGGTTAATGAAAAGCAGGACAGTTAGCTCTGACGTTACGATTGCCGTGAGCAGCACATCGACTGAAAGTTTACCGCCAGTATCACTGTATTAGCCCATGTGTCCAACACTGATTATATTTTAAATGGAGAAAAAAACAACAAAAGCTAATGATGTGCAAAGGGATTTGGCTGCCCTTTGTGTAGGATTGCCTAAAGGTTAATTAGAGGTTGAGTCTATTGTGAGGAAGGGAAATGAGATGCTAGCATTCATTTCAAGGGGTAAAGAATGTAAAAGTAACCATATAATATGGAAAGTTTATAAAGCTCTGGTGAGGCTTCACTTGGAGTATTGTGAGCAGTTTTTGTCCCCTTACCCGAGAATGGATGTGCTGAAATTGGAGAGGGTTCAAAGGGGGTTCACAGCAATGATTCCAGGGTTGAAAGACTTGTCATAATATGAGCCTTTAATGTCTCTGAGCCTGTATTCACTAGAATCCAGAAGAGCTGAGAGGAAGGAAACTGCCTATCAGGTCACCCCTCATTCGTCTGCAGTATTGTGAGCTGTTTTGGAGAGGGTTCAAAGAGGGTTCACGGAAATGTTTCCGGGATTGAACGACTTGTCATATGATGCGCCTATGGGCATGATGAGTCTTTGATTTCTCTGGGCCTGTATTCACCAGAATCCAGAAAAGTAAAGGGTGACGTCATTGAAACCTGTCGAATGGTGAAAGGCTTTCATAGAGTGGATGTGGAGAGGATGTCTCCCGTAGTGGGGGAGTCTAGGACCAGAGGACATAGATAGAGTGGATGTGGAGAGGATGTTTCCTATAGTGGGGGAGTCTAGGACCAGAGGACACAGATAGAGTGGATGTGGAGAGGATGTTTCCTATAGTGGGGGAGTCTGGGATGAGGTTCTAGTGCTGGGCTGGTCTGATATGAAAGGCCGGTTTCCGCCGTGTAATAACAACTAAATCATAATAACATTCAAAATCAAATTCATCAACATGAAGCAGAGGATATGGTTTAATATGAATGCTAGTAATGTCCCTGACAAAGAACCCTTCATTGGCTCATTCAGTATAGAACATAGAACAGTACAGCACAGTGCAGGCCCTTCGGCCCACAATGTTGTGCCAACCCTCAAACCCTGCCTCATATAACCCACTACAATAAATGTATCCATATACCTGCCTAGTAGTCACTTAAACTTCACTAGTGTATCTGCCTCCACCACTGACTCAGGCAGTGCATTCCACGCACCAACCACTCTCTGAGTGAAAATCCTTCCTCTAATATCCCCCTTGAACTTCCCTCCCCTTACCTTAAAGCCATGTCCTCTTGTACTGAGCAGTTGTGCCCTGGGGAAGAGTCCACTCTGTCTATTTCTCTTAATATCTTGTACACCTCTGTCATGTCTCCTTTCATCCTCCTTCTCTCCAAAGAGTAAAGCCCTAGCTCCCTTAATCTCTGATCATAATCCATACTCTTTAAAACCAGGCAGCATCCTGGTAAATCTCCTCTGTTCCCTTTCAAATGCTTCCACATCCTTCCTATACTGAGGCGATCAGAACTGGACACAGTACCCCAAGTGTGGCCTAACTAAAGTTTTATAGATCTGCATCATTACATCGCGTCTCTTAAAATCTATCCCTTGACTTATGAAGGCTAACACCCCATAAGCTTTCTTAACTACCCTATCTACCTGTGAGGCAACTTTCAGGGATCTGCGGACATGTACCTCTACACTATCTACAACACCACCAACATTTATGTCGTCTGCAAACTTGCCAACCCACCGTTCTAACCCCGCATTCAGGACTTTAATAAAAATCAGAAAATGTAGACGTCCCAGAACAAATCTTTGTGGGACACCACTAATTACAACCCTCCAATCTGAATGTACTCCCTCCACCACAACTCTCTGCCTTCTGCAGGCAAGCCAATTCTGAATCCACCTGGCCAAACCTCCCTGGATCCCATGCCTTCTGAATTTCCGAATGAACATACCGTGTGGAACCTTGTCAAATGCCTAACTAAAGTCCATGTAGGTCACATCCACTGCACTACCCTCATCTATATGCCTGGTCACCTCCTCAAAGAACTCTTTTAGGCTTGTTAGGCACTACCTGCCCTTCACAAAACCATGCTGACTGTCCCTGATCAGACCATGATACTCTAAATGCCCATAGATCCTATCTCTAAGAATCTTTTCCACCAGCTTTCCCACCACAGATGTAAGGCTCACTGATCTATAATTACCTGGACTATCCCTACTACCTTTTTTGAACAAGGGGACAGCATTCGCCTCCCTCCAATCCTCCCGTACCATTCCCGTGGACAACGAGAACATAAAGATCCTAGCCAGAGGTTCAGCAATCTCTTCCCTTACCTCGTGGAGCAGTCTGGGGGATATTCCGTCAGGCCCCGGGGACTTATCCGTCCTAATGTATATTATCAACTCCAACACCTCCTCTCCCTTAATATCAAAATGCTCCGGAACATCAACTTCACTCATATTGTCCTCACCGTCATCAAGTTCCCTCTCAGTGGTGAATACTGAAGAGAAGTATTCATTGAGGACCTCGCTCATTTCCACAGCCTCCAGGCACATCTTCCCATCTTTATCTCTAATCGGTCCTACCTTCTCTCCTGTCATCCTTTTGTTCTTCACATAATTGAAGAATGCCTTGGGGATTTCCGTTATCCTACTCGCCAAGGCCTTCTCATGCACCTTTCTTGCTCTTCTCAGCCCTTTCTTAACATCCTTTCTTGCTACCCTATATTCCACAATAGACCCATCTGATCCTTGCGTCCTAAAACCTCATGTATGCTGCCTTCTTCCACCTGACTAGATTTTCCAATTCACTTGTCGCTCATGGATCCTTCACCCTACCATTCTTCATCTTCCGGGACAAATTTATCCCAAACATCCTGCAAGAGCTCCTTAAACATCGACCATATGTCCATAATACATTTCACTGCAAAAACATCATCCCAATTCACACCCGCAATATCTAGCCATAGAACCTCATAATTTGCCCGTTCCCAATTAAAAAGAAATTTCTATCCTCACTGATTCTATCCATTTCCATGATAATGCTAAAGGTCAGGGAGTGGTGATCACTGTCCCCCAGATGCTCACCCACTGAGAGATCTGTGACCTGACCCGGTTCGTTACCTAATACTAGATCTAGTATGGCATTTCCCCTTGTCGGTCTGTCAACATACTGTGACAGGAATCCATCCTGGACACACTTAACAAACTCTGCCCCATCTAAACTCTTGGAACTAATCAAGTGCCAATCAATATTAGGGAAGTTAAAGTCACCCATGATAACAACCCTGTTATTTTTGCACCTTTCCAAAATCTGCCTCCCAATCTGCTGCTCGGTATCTCTGCTGCAACCAGGGGGCCTATAGAACACCCCCGTAGAGTAACTGCTCCCTTCCTGTTCCTGACTTCCATCCATACTGACTCAAAAGAGGATCCTGCTACATTACCCACGCTTTCTGCAGCTGTAATAGTATCCCTGACAGATAATGCCACTCCTCATTCACTACCCCCCCCCCCACCGCTCTATACCTTTTAAAGCACTGAAATCCAGGAATATTGGGAATCCATTCCCGCCCTGCACCCAGCCAAGTCTCCGTAATGGCTACGACATCATAATTACATGTATGTATCCAAGCTCTCACGTCATTACCTTTGTTCCTGATGCTTCTTGCATTGAGGTACGCACACTTTAAAACTTCTACCTTACTACCTTTATACCCTTTATTTTGCTGCTCTTTTCTAAAAGTCTCTCTACATGTTAGATCCGACTTTACTCCATGCACTTCTTTCACTGCTCTATCGCTCCGGGTCCCATTCCCCTTGCAAATTAGTTTAAACCCTCACGAACCATGCTAGCAAACCTACCAGCAAGGATATTGCTCCCCCTCGAGTTCAGCTGCAACCCATCCAATCTGTACAGGTCCCACCTTCCCCAGAAGAGATCCCAATGATCCAAAAATCTAAAACCTTGCCCCCTGCACCAACTCCTCAGCCATGTATTCAACTGCCATCTCCTCCAATTCTTACCATCACTATCACATAGCACTGGCAGCAATCCTGAGAAGGCCACCATTGAGGTCCTGTTCTTCAGCCTTCTGCCTAGTTCCCGAAACTCACCCTTCAGGACCTCATCCCTCTTCCTGCCTATGTCATTGGTACCAACATGTATCACCACTTCTGGTTGCTTTCCCTCTTGTACCAGGATGTCATGTACCCGGTCAGAGACATCCCGGATCCTGGCACCCGGGAGGCAACAAACCTTGCGGGTTTCCTTCTCACGTCCACAAAATCTCCTGTCTGCTCCCCTGACTTTAGAGTCTCCAATGACGACAGCTCTCCTCTTCTCCGGAAGGGGAAAACATGAAAACTTGGCTACTTGGCTGCGTTTGTAAATGGTGCCGGCGAAGCGAGGCAGCTTGCTGATGGCAGCCATAAACAAACAAAAAAATAACTACGCTATTAAAGGCCCTCTTTCTGGAGCACGATCTTTGAAGACATCACCCTGCAATTTCCCGTTCAGAGTTGCAGTTTTGAACCGCCTGTGCGACCCGGTATTTTTACGGTGTTCTGGCACTTCCAGCGAACTGGAGTTTCCAAGGGGCAGTCCGGTCCGGTACATTAATATTGAATGTGCTTTGAACCTTGACCTCTGAATTGGGCTTGTGCACAGGAGTCAGAGGTGAGTTGCAGGTGGAGTGGGTGCTTTCTGGAAGTCTGTTCACAGTGCTCTCCAGTGCAGTCTCTTCTGACATACCGGCTTGCGGTATTATATTATGTATATGAGGTCGATGAAGAAGAGAAGCGGGTGGGTTAGGAAGATTATGGTTGACAGGAAGTTTGGTGGAGTTCTGGACAGTGTTAAAGATTAACCGTAAAATATTTGTTAGACAGAGCAATTTTCCGTAGATTCTACCTGGCCCGTTGAGATCCTCCAGCATTTTATGATATGAGGAAATTGCAGCTACTGTTTCTATTCTCATCCCTGTTCTGCAAACAGTCTTTGCATTTGTTTTAGACGCAGCGAGAAAATAACTGTATCCATCAAATCAGAAAGTGCTGCGTACGGGACGGGGTCAAACACGATTTTTCCCTGTTTGGCTGTTTCTGACCCCTCTGGTATTTTAATGGTTCATCACTTAATAATTTGGACAACGCATCATACCTGCCGATTTATCGCTGAGTGACACCGGCATTTATACTTGTGAGGCGTTTAACAAAGTAATCAAACGATCCAGCTCAACTACACGGAACTATTTCTTCTTCGGTACAGTATGTATTATCCCCAGAGTTGGTCGGAAAGTGTCGGAGTTGTGTGTCTAAAACAAAGACTTCATTTTTATTTGAATTATCAGCATCTGGTGAGGTAGAGACCGCTGCTGACTGAGGTATTCTGATCCGTCTTACTGCAGTTTTGGGTTTACAATACATGCTTTTAAGATGAACGCCACTTTATATTTGTTCGGCAGTATGAGATAACAATTTCAATTGGCTCCATAACATTGACACTGAAACTGAACTTTGCATCATTTCAGTAACGATAGCTTATCTGGGTGATATTACAAACTGTTGTCAGCAATTCTCTGTGCTTACCAGTGATTATGCGTCACTTTTCTCATTGTCAAGTGACCCTTGCCTGAAGTGAATTATTTCCTTCTTCCGTCTTCACATAGAACATAGAACAGTACAGCACATTACGGGCCCTTCGGCCCACAATGCTGTGCCGCCGCTCAAACCCTGCCTTCCATATAACCCCCTACCTTAAATTCCTCCATATACCTGTCTAGTATTCCCTTAAACTTCACTAGTGTATCTGCCTCCACCACTGACTCAGGCAGTGCATTCCACGCACCAACCACTCTCTGAGTGGAAAAACTTCCCTCCCCTTACCTTAATGCCATGTCCTCTTGTACTGAGCAGTGGTGCCCTGGGGAAGAGGGGCTGGCTGTACACTCTGTCTATTCCTCTTAATATCTTGTACACCTCTATAATGTCTCCTCTCATCCTCCTTCTCTCTAAAGAGTAAACCCTAGCTCCCTTAATCTCTGATCATAATCCATACTCTCTAAACCAGGCAGCATCCTGGTAAATCTCCTCTGTACCCTTTCCAATGCTTCCACATCCTTCCTATAGTGAGGCGACCAGAACTTGACACAATACTCCAAGTGTGTCCTAACTAGAGTTTTGTAGAGCTGCATCATTACATCGCGTCTCCTAAACTCCATCCCTCGACTTATGAAAGCTAACACCCCATAAGCTTTCTTAAACTACCCTATCCATAAATTTTCTTAATCGCCCTGTCTTCCTTTGAGGCAACTTTCAGGGATCTGTGGACATGTACCCCCAGATCCCTCTACTCCTCCACACTACCAAGTATCCTGCCATTTACTTTGTACTCTGCCTTGTAGTTTGTCCTTCCAAAGTGTACCACCTCACACTTCTCCTGGTTGAACTCCATCTGCAACTTCTCAGCCCACTTCTGCATCCTATCAATGCCTCTCTGCAGTCTTTGACAATCATCTACACTATCTACAGCACCACCAACATTTGTATCATCTGCAAACTTGCCTACCCACCCTTCTGCCCCCACATCCAGGTCGTTAATAAAAATCACAGAATGTAGAGGTCCCAGAACAGATCCTTGTGGGACACCACTAGTCACAACCCTCTACTCTGAATGTAGTCCCTCCAACACGACCCTCTGCCTTCTGCAGGCAAGCCAATTCTGAATCCTCCTGGCCAAACTTCCCTGGATCCCATGCCTTCTGAATTTCTGAATGAGCATACCGTGTGGAACCTTGTCAAAAGCCTTACTAAAGTCCATGTAGATCACATCCACTGCACTACCCTCATCTATATCCCTGGTCACCTCCAAAGGGAACTCTATCAGGCTTGTTAGGCACGATCTGCCCTTCACAAAGCCATGCTGACTGTCCCTGATCAGACCATGATTCTCTAAATGACCATAGATCCTATCTCTAAGAATCTTTTCCAACAGCTTTACCACCACAGACGTAAGGCTCACTGGTCTATAATTACCCGGACTATCCCTACTACATTTTTTGAACAAAGGGACAACATTCACCTCCCTCCAATCCTCCGGTACCACTCCCGTGGACAACGAGGACATAAAGATCCTAGCCAGAGGTTCAGCATTCTCTTCCCTTGCCTCGTGGAGCAGCCTGGGGAATATTCCGGCAGGCCCCGGGGACTTATCCGTCCTAACAACTCCAACACCTCCTCTCCCTTAATATCAACATGCTCCAGAACATCAACCTCACTCATATTGTCCTCACCATCATCAAGTTCCCTCTCATTGGTGAATACCGAAGAGAAGTATTTATTGAGGACCTCGCTCACTTCCACAGCCTCCAGGCACATCTTCCCACTTTTATCTGTAATCGGTCCTACCTTCACTCCTGTCATCCTTTTGTTCTTCACATAATTGACGAATGCCTTCGTGTTTTCCTTTACCCTACTCGCCAAGGTCTTCACATGCCCCCTTCTTGCTCTTCTCAGCCCCTTCTTAACCTCCTTTCTTGCTACCTTATATTCCACAATAGACGCATCTGATCTTTGCTTTCTAAAACCTCATGTATGCTGCCTTCTTCCACCTGACTAGATTTTCCACTTCACTTGTCGCTCATGGATCCTTCACCCTACCATTCTTTATCTTCCTCACCGGGACAAATTTATCCCTAACATCCTGCAAGAGATCCTTAAACATCGACCACATGTCCATAGTACATTTCCCTGCAAAAACATCATCCCAATTCACACCTGCAAGTTCTAGCCTTATAACCTTATAATTTTCCCATTCCCCAATTAAAAATAATCTTATCCTCACTGATTCTATCCATTACCATGATAATGCTAAAGGTCATGGAGTGGTGATCACTGTCCCCCAGATGCTCACCCACTGACAGATCTGTGACCTGACCCCATCCGTTACCTAATACTAGATCTAGTATGACATTCCCCCTGGTCGGCCTGTCAACATACTGTGAGAGGAATCTATCCTGGACACACTTAACAAACTCTGCTCCATCTAAACCCTTGGAACTAATCAGATGCCAATCAATATTCGGGAAGTTAAAGTCATCCATGATAACAACCCTGTTATTTTTGCATCTTTCCAAAATCTGCCTCCCAATCTACTCCTCGGTATCTCTGCTGTTACCAGGGGACCTATAGAATACCCCCAGTAGAGTATCTGTTCCATTCCTGTTCCTGACTTCCACCCATACTAACTCAAAAGTGGATCCTGCTACATTACACACCCTTTCTGCAGCTGTAATAGTATCCCTGACCAGTAATGCCACCTGTCCTCCCCTTCTCCTCCCCCCCTCTATCCCTTTAAAAACACTGAAATCCAAGAATATTGAGAATCCATTCCTGTCCTGGTGCCAGCCAAGTCTCCGTAATGGCCACTACATCATAATTCCATGTATGTATCCAAGCTCTCAGTTCATCACCGTTGTTCCTGATGCTTCTTGCATTGAAGTACATGCACTTTAGCCCTTCTACCTTACTGCCTTTATACCCTTTATTCTGCTTCTCTTTCCTCAAAGCCTCTCTATGTGTCAGATCTGGCTTTACTCTATGCACTTCTTTCACTGCTCTATCGCTCTGGGTCTCATCCCCCTTGCAAATTAGTTTAAACCCTCCTGAATCACGCTAGCAAACCTACCAGCAAGGATATTTCTCCCCCTCGAGTTCAGGTGCAACCCATCCAATCTGTACAGGTCCCACCTTCCCCAGAAGAGACCCCAGTGGTCCAAAAATCTAAAACCCTGCCCCCTGCACCAACTCCTCAGCCACGCATTCAACTGCCATCTCCTCCAATTCTTACCATCACTATCACGTAGCACTGGCAGCAATCCTGAGAACGCCACCCTTGAGGTCCTGTTCTTCAGCCTTCTGCCTAGTTCCCGTAACTCACCCTTCAGGACCTCATCCCTCTTCCTGCCTATGACGTTGGTCCCAACATGTATCACGACTTCTGGTTGCTTTCCCTCTTGTACCAGGATGTCATGTACCCGGTCAGACACATCCCGGACCCTGGCACCCGGGAGGCAACAAACCATGCGGGTTTCCTTCTCACGTCCACAAAATCTCCTGTCTGCTCCCCTGACTATAGAGTCTCCAATGACGACAGCTCTCCTCCTCTCCGTCCCACCCTTCTGCATCACAGGGTCAGACTCAGTGCCAGAGGCCCTGCCACCGTGGCTCACACCTGGTCGGTCGTCCTCACCAACAGCATCCAGGACATAAACTTATTATGCAGGGGAATGGCTACAGGACTTCGAATAGGACCTTATTCTGGGAGGGTGTGAGGCCGTTGCATGACCATATAGAGGTTTCTAAAAAGCACGAGACACGAGTTCACGTATTTCTCTGAAGGAGGAGTCTAAATATCGAAAATAGATTGATACTGAGTGAGGTACAATTTGAAAGTGACCCAACTAGTGCGTTTCGTAAATGTAGGAACTGTCATAGGGAGTGCTGGGGGTGCGTGCAAATGAAATATTCAGAAATCATTTCGACAGTAGAAGGACATAACAGGTTGTACTTGGTCCAGTCGCAGGCAAATTGGAACGTTTCAGGGAGACATATTATTAAGCCGAAGGGCCTCTGAGATGGTCAATGACGTCATGGACAGGCCTGAAGAGGGAGAATTCAAATTACCGTCTCTGAGTGGGCGGAGAATGAAGGATGAAATGACGTGTCTCAGGTCCAGTGTCTTCATCTCAAACCTTATGTTCAACAAGTGGAATTATTCTTAAATGTTTACTTATTATGGAATAATAAATGTTTGATCTCATTTTCAGATACGGAGCGGAATCCATTAACTTCCGGATTATATTCCTGAGCTGTGCAGTAACCGATCGCCTCTGTTTTAACAGAACCTGTTTCCAATGTCACTGTAACATCTAACGCCACCATTCTGATTGAGTACAATGACACCGTCAGACTAACCTGCTCCGCAAGAGGCACGGATGTCTCTTACCTGTGGCTTGAGGAGAACAGCGTGATCATTCCCGGTGGCAGGTTTGAGCTGAGTTCCGATAACAGCACACTCACTGTTTCTGGAGTGCTCCGGACAGACGGAAATTTCACCTGTAGAGCAAGCAACCTGATAAACAACCTCACAAGCGACCCGTTGTATCTCGATGTCTACTGTAAGTGTCCCGAGTCTCCGGTAGTTACACACAATATTACAAGTCCTGCTGGATACGGGGTTCCGAGTGAGCGGGATTATATTAGTGAACGGTACCCTAGAAATAAACCACAATAGGCGAGCACCAAAATAACTGAGCAGTTGATTGGGAGACGGATCCGGACCTCTCTCGGGCGCTGGTGAATTCAAATTGAAATTTTGAACTTCCAATCTCGAATCGGAGTCGAATTACGGCGACGATGTTGCTACCACAGAGTCGGTTCACTTCTGGAATTCAGGTATAAGAATTGTGCGGGACAAGCTGGTCTGTCCTGCATGTCTCTTCACACAGAGCAATGCGTTTTGAGCTTTTCCAGTCACCACAGTTCAAAGGCAATTGTGATGTACCTGAGATTTGGGTGGGGTGGACATCTCGGAAGCACAAAGCAGGACTTGCAATATCATTCGAAAAGACTGGCCGAGGTGCATTGATATCGCGTCTGCCTTTTGGTCTCCACGGAGTTCTGACTATCACTTCAACTCTATTCATTCAAATCAAATTTATCTCTTCAGAATTCTAATCTTGCTTTGATTCTATGTCAACGCAATGGAATCTGACCCGTGTTTGGAACAGTGAGTGCAAATGAGTGGTTTTTTTTTCGGACAAGTGGTTTGAAATGGACCATTGAAATTCCAGCACTGTCTAAGGCCGTTTAGAAACTTTGATGATAATTCCGTTCCCCGGAAGCAAGGGACGGCTCAGAGCTGAAACCGCCCGCAGTCCTTTCCGGCCCCGCTAACCCCCCGACAAATGCCCACAGCTACGAATAGGCGGGGACACATTGCTTCTGTGCACCTTTTGTCCTTTATAGACAATAGACAATAGACAACAATTCCAGCGTGTACAAACCCAGTCTCTCTAACCGCTCTGAGTAAGACAGTCCGGACATCCCAGGATTTACGGCCCCGCTAACCCTCTGACAAATGTCGACAGCTACGAGTAGGCGGGGACACATTGCTTCTGTGCACCTGTTGATGCGGGAGGTTATAGCTTTTAGATCGGGATAAACATCACATTGTGCAGTGGTGTTCCGGCGACTGTCTTCACAGATAGAGACTGAACAGAAAATATTGTATCTGAAAATGGCCCTGACCATAAAAGCTGTCATAGGTGAGTTCCTTTATTTCCACACAAGGTCAGTGACGTCACAGTATGGTGTAAGCCCCACGTGACATTCTGCCCGATCCCTGATCACATTAGTTATGGCATCCACTCTCCAAGCTGCCTTACCGCGGAGAGACGCTGGTACATTGTTCTGGAAAAGTTTTCCTAATTCTTTCCCACAAACCACACCCCTAGAGAAGTTACAAAACGATCCGCTCTCCTGTGCTATTTACCGCGGGAGGCTTCCAGACGAATGCACTCGCCGGTGTGTAGGACACTTCCACTGGTGATGGGCTGTTCCTCCTCTCTCGCGAAGAAACTCTGCTGCGCTTCCTGTGTGATTTGTTGCAATCCGTTTTGTGTGTTTGTTTTAGACGGACCGGATCGTCCACATATCATCACTCAACCGGACTCCCCTTTTCACGTTGCCGGAAGCACCATACGGTTAACATGTTTCACAGAGTCCCGCCCAAATGCTGAATTGAATTGGCAATTGAACGGTGCCCACCTACACAGTGGGCAGGAGGTCATCCTCGACAACATCTCTGTGAGCCACACGGGAAAGTATACTTGTGAGGCCTATAACAGCGTTACAAAAAGGATCAATGCCTCAACCACGGAAATCAATGTGTTCGGTAGGTAGTCCGTTCCTCCCTTTGTTGAGGTCATAAAATTAATGTTGTTGGTGGAGACAGGCCCGTGTAATTCAACTAAATGCCTGAACCCGATTATAATACGAACTAACAATATCAATCCACAACGTTGCATATTGATGAATAAGAGTATTGATTAAGATGAAAATTGGAATTGTTTTGACTTGCGGATTAAATTACAAATGTTCACCTGCTGCAGTTGAGACCACACAGCTGTAAGGCTCAGGAAGAATTACACCATTTGGCCAATGGAGTCCGCTCCGCCATTTCATCATGGCTGATCTAATATTCCTCTCAGTCCCAATCACAGCCGTTTCCGCATATCCCTCATGCCCTGACCAATCGAGAGTCTATCATCCTCTGCTTTAAACTTTCGCCTTGGTTCTGAAAGGAAACCACTCTATTCAGTGTCCCGGGCAGTGTTCTTTTTCAATTAAATCTGGCCAACCCCTCTCTGGTGCTTTTCTAATACCTTTTCACCCACTGTAACACTGATGCATCCGACTTCAGCTTCTCCTTCTCACATTTCAGGATGAATTCGATCATATTATGAGATCACTCACCCCGACGTTCTTTGTTCTTTTAATTCAATTCCGACTCATTGCACAGTACCCAATCCAGAGCAGCCGACGTCTTACCGATATCTGTCTCCACAGCATCTCCACGAACCCTTCAACAGTCTGGTTCCCACCCCCCGTAACTCCAGTTTAGACCCTACCGAGCAGCAACAATAAACCTTCCCGCAAGGACATTCATGCCTCTCCAGTTCAGGAGCAAACCGTCCCTCCGGTCCCGCCCGCAACTTCACTGGAAGGGAGACCAGTGATCATCATTGGCATGTCCTCCATCTTACGCTAACTCCTTAACCACGTATTATGTACGAAATCTTGCTGGTTCTGACCTCAACAGCACATGGCACGAGTAGCTTATTTTCACCAGCTCTACGGAACAATTAAACTGCAGCCAAGTGCATTTCTGTTTTATTCTGCTTTGATAGGTAATGTACATTCTCGGTGCAGGAAAAAATAGCATTGGGTAACCTCTGGATGGGGAATATATTTCTCACAGTCCCCTTGGGTAACGGCAGTAAAACTTTAAACTCAGTGCCGGCGTTTAGTTAAGCTGGAATCTGAACTGATATCGAAACACACAGGGATAACAGCGAGGACTGGCGACGATATTGAGTTGGCGGCATCCAAATATTATGTACATGTGGTAGATGAAAGTAAGGGCATTTTAATTGTATTTACAGGGCCAGTGACCGGGGTTGCCGTGGTGGCCAATGATTCCACTCCTCTGGAAAACCTCGATACCATCGCACTGAGTTGTGACGCGTCGGGCACTGTTCAGACACGGACATGGTCCAAGGATAACCAACCCATCCAGGAAAACGGTAGAATATTTACATCTCCCGACAAGGCGAAACTGACTATAATCAGTATGAACATAAATGACGCAGGGACGTACAAGTGCATCGCCAGCAACTCTTTCAGCAATGGCGCTGGAGAGACCTACGTGCAAGTTTACTGTAAGTACACAGTTAGTCAACAGCGTTAATTTGTATCGGATGTGACATTTATTAACATATATTTTCATTGTATAGGTGACCAGAGAAGGTCAGAACATCAGATTCACCAAGATAATACTCTAATCGATATATATTAATATATATATCTACTTTTTTTTAAATTTTACAGATGGACCAGAGAAGGTCAGAATTGTACCGAAACGTCCAGTTGTGTCCAATATTGCGTCAAACCTGACATTAGCTTGTTTTGCTCTGTCAGTTCCCTACGGTGAATATACATGGTACAACGGGAACAATCTCCTGCAGACAGGGCAGGAACTCACACTTGTGTCAGTGAGCTCGGTTGACGTTGGGAGTTATACATGTCGGGTTACCAACGGCGTAACCAATAGGAACAGTTATCTCACTGTCCATGTCACCGCACAAGGTGAGTGAATGAGTCTCTCATTCGTCCATGTAAACCCGATGATCAAAGATCCAAACCATTTCCCTCTCACGCTCTCCTCACGCCGTACCTTCATTCTTCCTTCTAAATGGCCTACCAGAATAAAGTAATAATTGATATAAATTGATGCAGAGTCGAGGCCAGGGACCACGACGTTGCGGAGCTTGGATCAACAATCGTTTCTAAAAAAAAGAGAGATATGTTCCTGCAATGTAAAATTTATGTTTGTTTCCTGTGTTAGCAACAAAAACAGATGACAATATTACCCTCACCACTGGCGCGATCGTGGGCATTGCACTTGGTTTACTTGGCATGGGCCTGATCGGCGGAGTCAGTGGATGGTTGATCGCGAGGAAAACTGGCCGGTAAACACATTTTTATTGGAATGTCGCTTCTACCTTTAATTATTGTTGGAGAATTTCGGCAGGATCGACTTTAGCTGGGATCAGGGGCCATCTGTGGAGAGAATCGGCATTCCGCCTTCACGGTGAAGTTGTTTGTCTGAAATAGGTTTGCGTTCATCAATATTCGTGTGAACAGCATTAGATGTCAAAAAAGCCAAAGCAATTTTCTCCACTTAACCCATTATGGTCACTGCCGTTGAGATCGAGAAGGACTGGAATCGGGCATCTGATATCCGGAACAGTATCAAGCAATAACCAGAGAGAATCAAATGGAATTATCAGTGCAGGAAAGTAACCTCCTGACGAATTCACGTTTCGAACTTTGTTTCTGTTTGTTCAGGGTCAAGAATTCACCGCCACCCCAATATGAGACGAGCAGCAATTTCGGAAGAAATAGTGAGTGAAATCCATTTCAACTGTTCTATTACTGAGCCCTTGGAAATATAATCATCTGATTGAAATATGGGAGCTCCTAGTGCACGGAAGCTGGAAGTTTTTAATTTCGCGAATGGTCACGAATTATGCGACCTTTGCCGCTGAATTTTCCATTTAAATAAGGTGATATTTTCTGCTCAAGATTACATTATCAACGGAGGAATGGAATACAACTTAATTTCTCTTCATATTGATCAATATCGGCCCTGGCTTCCTACTCTGGCGATTTGTGGGACGGAAGCTCATGCTGTTAATGGCGCTTTTTTTCTGGCCGGATTGACGTCGACTGTGTTCAACAACGGCTCCTGATGCTCTTCACTGCTGTGACATATCTGTTTTCCCCCACAGGCACCTTGGATACAAACACCGTGAACGTATCGCCAAGCTATGTGAATTTCCCGAGGAATGAACAGGTAAGGATGGTCATGATTTCAGCCATTAGTTTGCAAAGAGAAGGCGAGAACATAAGTAATGTGACCGATAGAGTCCATTGGTCCATTCTGTTCTCATTGGGCATTTAATAAGATCCTGGATGATCGATCCCAGATCTCATGTTCAGTTAATTGATTAACAGCACATAATATTCCTAAAGTAGACACAAACCTGATGAGCTTATCCCACAGATATTTTTGTTCAGTTCCCTCTTCTTCTGTTGTCCACTCTGGCTTCTTATCTCTTCTCCTCACTTGCCCATCAACTTCCCCACGTGCCCCTCCGTCTTCCCATTCTCCTGTGGCACACTCGCTTCTGCAATCGGATTACATTCTGCAATCCGGCATTTTGTGCGTGTTACTCTGGGCTTCCAGCACCTGCAGAATTTTCCCCAGAATTCCCCAGAATCCGTAATTCCTGTACAATGCAAGATCATAACTACTCTTTCATGAAAGAGTCTTTTATAATGTCCGGTCAATGTGAGTAACGGCGGAGTCTCCACAATCACACACAGAGTGAAGCCAGGGTCAGGTTTGTACATTTTTGTCTGTGATCAACAGTGATCTCTGTGAGCGTTTAACAGAATTAGCATCTTTCGGTAAACAACCTGAGGTCCACATTCCTAATCCGCCACGTACACGTTTCTCATTCAGATTTATCTCTCAAGGTGAATGGTTCTGATTCCGCCGAGTGAACGTTCTGATCCAGGCAAATCTCTCAGCAGGAATGGTTTTGAAGGCGAATTCCTCCTCAAGTAAAATTCATCATGCTCCTGTGTGACTGAATATTGACGAATGATTGAGTGACATTCGGAAGCATTCCTGATGTCAGAGACATTATATGTATTGCACTCACACTGACACAGAAACACGCGGTGCATCGAACGGTGAACGATACCAATTAGATACAAGCAGCAACGAATGTGAACATTGATACCCTCGGGGCTTATCTGTGCAGAGTCAGAAAACAATTACTGTTCACTTGTTTAAAGTCACGATAAAAAATCGCCTTTTTCTCTTCGCAGGGCGCAAATAACAATGTACAGGGTGAACCCCACACTTACATGGTAAGAGGAATATTTGCGTCAATCTCTTTTTGAAGTAACTGTTTCCACTTCATTGAGTAAGAAACAGACCCTGAAGTGAGACATCCGATAGTCTGCACTGTCGAGCTCAGCAGTAATATGTCAGTGTCAGGACCCGAAAGTGATTGCAGTCACTATAATAAGGGGAAGATTCATGGGAATCTGAAAGGGAAGAAGGTAGATCAGTCACCGGGACTAAATGGGCGAGATGATCTACACCTCAGGATTCCGAAATGGGCCGCTGAAGATGTAGTGGATGAATTAGCACTGATATTCAAAGTTTCACGTTGTTGTTGAACTGTTCTGGGGGGACTGGAAAGTTTCAAATATCAGTCTGCTCCTCATGAAGAAAGGGGCTCAAATAACAGGATGGCTTTAGATTACACGATGAACGAAGCGGTTTCGGGACAGTTGTAGGCACGAGATAAAAGAGGTCACTTTCCACGTTTGCAGTCAATAATCTTGACAACGAAGTGGCCAGGATTGGGGATGATACAAAGATAGTTGTTGGCAGTGCGCAGGACTCAGGAAGCAGCGGGTCAGCCGAAGGTGTTGGAACAATGAGGGGAACAGACAAACAAAGACAAATAAAATCTAGTATATGGAGGAATTTGTTCGTGCACTTTGACAGGAAGAGTGAAACAGTGGTCTATTTTCCAAAAGAGATCGAATTTATAAATCGGACGTGTAAATCGACTTTGGTGTTGTAGTGCAGGATCGCTGAAAGTTTATCTTTTATGTTGAATTAGTGGTAAGGAAGGAAGGAAATTGCAATGTTATGATTGATTTTGACAGGTACGGAGCACAAAAATGAAACGATGGGATACGCAGGATTTTAAAGTCATTTTAAATGCATAACTGGCATAGCGTATGTGGAAGGAGGGGAAACATATAGAGATTAAAGAGGGAGAGTTGCTTGCTGCCTTACAGCGAATAAAGATAGATAAATCCTCCGGGCCTGACATGTTACTTGAGGGAGACTAGTGTAGAAATTACAGGGGCCCTGGCAGAAATATTTAAAATGGCCTTAGCCTCGGTCGCGTGTCGCAGGAGTGGAGGGTAGCTCATGTTGTTCCGTTGTTCAAAAAAGGCTCCAAAAGTAAACCAGGTAATTGCAGGCCGGTGAGCCTGACATCGGTATTAGGTAAATTATTGGAAGGTGTTCTGAGAGATCGGATATACAAGTATTTGGACCGCCAAGGGCTGATTAAGGATAGTCAGCATGGCTTTGCGCGTTGTAGATCGTGTTTAACGAATCCCGTAGAGTTTTCCGAGGAGGTTACCAAGAAAGTAGATGAAGGAAAGCCTGTGGATGTTGTATACATGGACTCTAGTAAGGATCTTTGACAAGGTCCCACATGGGAGGTTAGCTCAGAAGGTTCAGATACTAGGCATCCATGGAGAGGTTGTAAACTGGATTCGAAATTGGTTGTGTGGGAGAAGACAGAGAGTGGTAGTGGATGATTGCTTCTCAGAATGGAGGCCTGTGACTAATGGTGGGCCTCAGGGATCTGTGCTGGGACCATTGTTATTTGTTGTTTATATCAATGATCTAGATGATAGTGTGATAAATTGGATCAGCAAGTTTGCTGATGACACTAAGACTGGAGGCGTTGTGGACAGCGAGGAAGGCTTTCAAAGCTTGCAGAGGGATCTGGAGCAACTGGAAAAATGGGCCAGAAAATGGCAGATGGAATTTAATGTAGACATGTGTGAGGAGTTACATTTTGGAAGGAAGAATCAAGGTAGTTACACAGTAAATGGTAGGGCGCTGAAGAGAGCGGAGTAACAAAGGGATCTGGGAGTTCAGATACATAATTCCCTGAAAGTGGCGTCTCAGGGTTGTAAAGAGGGCTTTTGGCATCCTGGCATTCATAAATCAAAGTATTGAGCATAGGAGTTGGGATGTTATGGGGAGGTTGGATAAGACATTGGTGAAGCCAAATTTGGAATATTGTGCGGGGTTCTGGTCACCTAACTATAGGAAGGATATCAGTAAGATTCAAAGAGTGCAGAGATTTACCAGGATGTTGCTGGGTCTTCAGGAGATGAGTTACAGGGAAAGATTGAACCGGTTAGGACTTCATTCCTTGGAGCGTAGAAGAATGAGGGGAGATTTGATAGTTTACAAAATTCTGAGGGGTATAGGCAGAGTAAATCTGAATAAGCTCTTTCCACTTAGATTAGGGCAGATAAATACGAAAGGACATGTCTTTAGGATGAAAGGGGAAAGGCTTTTGGGGGAACATTAGGGGGAACATCTTCACTCAGAGAGTGGTGGGTGTGTGGAACGAGCTGCCATCTGACGTGGTAAATGCGGGCTCACTCAAGTGTTAAGAATAAATGGACAGGTACATGGATTGGAGAGATCTGGAGGGTTATGAACTGGGTGCAGGTCGCTGGGACTAGCGGAATAAAGTTTCGGCACAGACTGGAAGGGCCGAATGACCTGTTTTCCGTGTTCTATGGTTCTTGTCAGACCCCATTCTGAGAATTTAAAGAAGTTTTGAAGCCCTCATCTGAGAAAGCCCGGGATGTCTTGGAGACGGTCCAGAGGAAATAAACGAGATAGATCTCAGGAGTGAGAGCGTAAAGGGATGAAGAGCGTTTACTGACACTGAGTCCTCTACCCACTGTCGTTTGGGAGAGTGACTTCTGTGACACATCCCTGTACACAGTGGACGTGGAGAAAATATCTCTAATCGTAGGAGTACCTCAGACCAAAGAGCACAGTTTGAGAGTATAGTGAACTCCCTTTGGAACGGAGAGATAAGGAGGCATATCATTAGTCAGAGCGTGGCTTATCTGTGCTATTTATTGTGGAGGCCAAAGTCCTGAGAAATGAATCGTTGATAGCGCCGAATGTTACACAGTGAAGGCGGGTGAATGGGGATGAGGGTGAAAGTAAATCAGTCATGATGGAATGGCGGAGCGGGATCCATGTCGGGATTGCCTAAATCTTCTCCTGACTCTTATGGACGTCTGGTGCCTCCTGCAATATCTAATAACTGTGTGTCTCAGTAAATTCTCTTTCCATCATGGCCCGGCTGTTCCGCGGTTTAATTCAGGGCCAGTTTGTTAAATACAGGCAGGTCCTTCCCAATATTCTCCCAGTTCCCTTCTACCACGTCCAGATTTTGACAATATATTCTTTTGCTAATCATGATGATTTCCTCACGTTTACAGACACTTAATCTGGGCGATCGATCTGCTTACAGTGATCTGAAGAGGTAGGTGAACAGAATATTGGGCTGTCGATGTAAACTGTTACCTGCAAAAGAAACATATCCATTACGTTCAAGACTATGAGTCGTGGAGGGTCATGATTGTTCCCGTGTACACGTCGCATTTTGATGACGTAACAGCGCTGGGCGAGAGTCAGGCGGCGATGGGAAGCGATATATTCATAACCAAAAGAACAGTTTTCGTGCGGCGGGGGGGGGGGTGATATGAAACATGTAAATTGTATGAAAAGTTGCTTTGTCACGATGATTGACACGGACTGAGAAAACACCACTCGTATTTCTCCTCCCCAACAGTAGCTCCCTCGGGTTGCCTGCGTAGTCAACATGGACTGTGTACTGTCTCCGCAGGTGACGTCACTGGTGATGGTCGGAACGTGGATAGACACATCAGAAAGACAACCGTCGAGGATGTTCACTGAAAGCATCTCTGACTACTTCTTTGCCATTTTAATCCATGTCTCCGTTAGATGTCCTCTGCGCGTCACAGTTTGACGACGGAGACATCCCTGAATATTTTGACTCATTTGTATCCTAGTTCTCTCACCTCAGTACGGACTTCTACATCCCAGACTTGACATCGTCACTCTGCCACAAGCATCTGCCCTCACAACATCGTGGTGCGATGTAATCTCTATAAACTCTCAAACAGCATCATCGACAGGAGCTTCCCAGGAGCTTCCAGGAGCTTCCCAGGAGTTTCCAGGAGCTTCCCATGAGCAAAGAATAGGTTTCTGTTGCAAGGGCGTGGCTGCGGACGAACGCCGGTGCCGGACACAGGCGCGGAGACGGAGTCGGGAGGCGTTAGCATCGCAGCGAGCGTGGAGTGGGTATCCAGGAGAGTCTTTCCGCGGAGACAATGATGACGTAGATCAGCCGGGAGACGAGCACGGGCGGGAGAAGTGCTATTCCCGCAATATAGAAATACATATTCGGCGTTAGCGTTTGGTAAATAAATAGAAAATCAACCTTGTTTATTTGTTCTTCATTTTCAATCAATGAGTACTGTAGAGAAAAATAAGCATTGTAGCGCTGAGTAGGCTACGGTCAATTATGGAAAACCCTGAACATCCTCTACATAGCACCATCCAGAGACAGAGAAGCAGTTTCAGCGACAGGTTGCTATCGATGCAATGCTCCTCAGACAGGATGAAGAGGTCAATACTCCCCAATGCCATTAGGCTTTACAATTCAACCGCCAGGAATTAAGAACTTTTTTTTAAAGCTATTATTAATGTTTTTTGAGATAGTGATTTAGATGCATATCATATTTTTACTGAGTTAAGTATTGTATGTAATTAGTTTTGCTACAACAAGTGTATGGGACATTGGAAAAAAGGTTGAATTTCCCCATGGAGACGAATAAAGTATCTATCTATCTATCTATCTATCTATCTATCTAAACAATACACAAAAAATTATCAAATCCTGGCTTAGAGCATTCACGTGAGTAGAACATTTATATCCCGATGACGTGCTTCAGGCGTCTGAAATATTTGCAAAATGTCAGAATCGATAGGTGATTGAAAATGAAAACACTGGGATGTCTCGTGGGATTGCAGAAGGCGAATTCTTTGACTGTGGATCACGCTCCTTTTCAGTTCAGTTATTCAGATTAATTCAAAGCGACTGGTGCATCGACGTGTACAGTGGGTTTTGATAAAATCACCCCTGCTCCGATTGCTTCTCCGTTCGTTCTCTATTCATGTCATAAGGTGGGCGCTGGGAGCGGAGCCAAATGCAAGACACATACACTGAAGTACTAGGAACTGAACTGGACTAGAGTTCGGGACGGGACAGGACACAGACTAGGAATTGAGACAGGAACACAGACTTTGGCTGGGAAAGCGGGACCAAGACAAGGAACTGGGAACCAGGAGCCTGGGGTTGGACTCCGAGACAGAGACTGGACAAGGAGCGAGAACTTGGGTCTTGACTCGAACTCGGACCCCGGAACTAGGCGAGGACTGAGGTAGCTACAGGATTGGATATGACTTGGGTTCGTCGAGGCTTCGCTACTGGACTAGGCGAGGCTTGGGGTATTTGAGACTTGGCTGCAGGGCAAGACACGGAACTCCTGCACAGGGCGATGCACATGGACAGAGCAAGAACCCGAAGTCTTGACTCGATCTTGGGATACCCGACCACGGAGCCTTGGTCCCGAGAAAGCAGGACGACAGAGCCTTGGTCTAGAGAGACCAGGAACACGGACCCTTGGTCCTGAGAGACCAGGAACACGGAGCCTTGGTCTAGAGAGACCAGGAACACGGAGCCTTGGTCCTGAGAGACCAGGACCACAGAGCCTTGGTCTAGAGAGACCAGGAACACGGAGACTTGGTCCCGAGAAAGCAGGAACACGGAGCCTTGGTCTAGAGAGACCAGGAACACTGAGCCCAGGCCTAGAGAGACCAGGAACACTGAGCCTTGCTCTAGAGAGACCAGGACCACTGAGCCTTGGTCTAGAGAGACCAGGAACACGGAGACTTGGTCTTGATAGAGACTGGAACACAGAGCCTTGGTCTAGAGAGACCAGGAACACTGAGCCCAGGCCTAGAGAGACCAGGAACACTGGGCCTTGCTCTAGAGAGACCAGGACCACTGAGCCTTGGTCTAGAGAGACCAGGAACACGGAGACTTGGTCTTGATAGAGACTGGAACACAGAGCCTTGGTCTAGAGAGACCAGGACCATTGAGCCCAAGTCTAGAGAGACCAGGAACACTGAGCCTTGGTCTAGAGAGACCAGGAACACGGCGCCTTGGTCTAGAGAGACCAGGAACACGGAGCCTTGGTCTAGAGAGACCAGGAACACGGAGCCTTGGTCTAGAGAGACCAGGAACACAGAGCCTTGGTCTAGAGAGACCAGGAACACAGAGCCTTGGTCTGGATAGACCAGGAACACGGAGCCTTGGTCTAGAGAGACCAGGAACACGGAGCCTTGGTTTAGAGAGACCAGAAACACGGAGCCTTGGTTTAGAGAGACCAGGAACACGGAGCCTTGGTCTAGAGAGACCAGGAACACTGAGCCTTGGTCTAGAGAGACCAGGAACACAGGGCCTTGGTCTAGAGAGAGACAGGAACACAGAGCCTTGGTATAGAGTGACCAGGAACACAGAGCCTTGGTCTAGAGAGACCAGGAACACTGAGCCTTGGTCTAGAGAGAGACAGGAACACAGAGCCTTGGTCTAGAGTGACCAGGAACACAGAGCCTTGGTCTAGAGAGACCAGGAACACAGGGCCTTGGTCTAGAGAGAGACAGGAACACAGAGCCTTGGTCTAGAGAGACCAGGACCACTGAGCCTTGGTCTAGAGAGAGACAGGAACACAGAGCCTTGGTCTAGAGAGACCAGGAACACAGAGCCTTGGTCTGGATAGACCAGGAACACGGAGCCTTGGTCTAGAGAGATCAGGAACACGGAGCCTTGGTCTAGAGAGATCAGGAACACGGAGCCTTGGTCTAGAGAGATCAGGAACACGGAGCCTTGGTCTAGAGAGATCAGGAACACGGAGCCTTGGTCTAGAGAGATCAGGAACACGGAGCCTTGGTCTAGAGAGACCAGGACCACTGAGCCTTGGTCTGGATAGACCAGGAACACAGAGCCTAGGTCTAGAGAGACTAGAAACACGGAACCTTGGCCTTGATAGAGACTGGAACACGGAGCCTTGGTCTAGAGAGACCAGAAGCACAGAGCCTTGGTCTAGAGAGAGACAGGAACACAGAGCCTTGGTCTGGATAGACCAGGAACACGGATCCTTGGTTTAGAAAGACCAGGAACACAGAGCCTTGGTCTAGAGAGACACGGAACACTGAGCCTTGGTCTAGAGAGACCGGGAACACGGAGCCTTGGTCCAGAGAGACCAGGAACACGGAGCCTTGGTCTAGAGAGACCAGGAACACTGAGCCTTGGTCTTGAGAGACCAGGAACACAGAGACTTGGTTTAGAGAGACCAGGAACACGGAGCCTTGGTCTAGAGAGACCAGGAACACAGAGCCTTGGTCTAGAGAGACAAGGAACACTGAGCCTTGGTCTAGAGAGACCAGGAACACAGAGCCTTGGTTTAGAGAGACCTGGAACACGGAGCCTTGGTCTAGAGAGACCAGGAACACAGAGCCTTGGTCTAGAGAGACCAGGAACACGGAGCCTTGGTCTTGATAGAGACTGGAACACTGAGCCTTGGTCCTGAGAGACCAGGAACACAGAGCCTTGGTCTAGAGAGACCAGGACCACTGAGCCTTGGTCTAGAGAGACCAGGAACACTGAGCCTTGGTCTAGAGAGACCAGGAACACGGAGCCTTGGTCTAGAGAGACCAGGAACACTGAGCCTTGGTCTAGAGAGACCAGAACCACTGAGCCTTGGTCTAGAGAGACCAGGACCACTGAGCCTTGGTCTAGAGAGACCAGGACCACTGAGCCTTGGTCTAGAGAGACCAGGAACACAGAGCCTTGGTCTAGAGAGACCAGGAACACTGAGCCTTAGTTTAGAGAGACCAGGAACACGGAGCCTTGGTCTAGAGACCAGGAACACAGAGCCTTGGTCTAGAGAGACCAGGAACACAGAGCCTTGGTCTTGATAGAGACTGGAACACGGAGCCTTGGTCTAGAGAGACCAGGACCACTGAGCCTTGGTCTAGAGAGACCAGGAACACGGAGCCTTGGTCTAGAGAGACCAGGAACACTGAGCCTTGGTCTAGAGAGACCAGGAACACTGAGCCTTGGTCTAGAGAGACCAGGAACACTGAGCCTTGGTCTAGAGAGACCAGGAACACTGAGCCTTGGTCTAGAGAGACCAGGAACACTGAGCCTTGGTCTAGAGAGACCAGGAACACTGAGCCTTGGTCTAGAGAGACCATGAACACAGAGCCTTGGTCTTGAGAGACCAGGAACACGGAGCCTTGGACTAGAGAGACCAGGAACACGGAGCCTTGGTCTAGAGAGACCAGGAACACAGAGCCTTGGTCTAGAGAGATCAGGAACACAGAGCCTTGGTCTACAGATCCGGGACCCCTCCTTAGGAACAGGACTTGGCGCCGGGGCTCTACACAAAGTCAGGACCCCTCCTAGGGAGCAACAACTAGGGCGTGAAAACAGAGACTGCTCCCAACACGAGGTACCTGCAAATGGCCGGACCGACCTGGCGAAGACGTGGACACAGAGACAGTTCCTCATCTAGACACAGCAAGGCTCCGTTCTTCCTCCGGCGGTAGAACTTGGCAGCGATACAGGCGAGTACGCAGGCGAGGCTTCAGGAGGAAGGTGAAGGGAAGAGAACAGTTCAGCAAATTGAGCCGAATCCAGGAGCTGTTTATGTAGTCCGCCCAAAATGAGAACCAGGTGCCTCAATTCGAGCACCAAACAGAACAAGTAAAACCTGGAATAAGGAACGATGGGCCGGACTGTGAAACGGAATGCGGACTTCACGGACCAGACCATGACATTACCTCACCCCCACCCCCCAGACCCCAGCCCCCATGGGAGCCACCTGTCGACCTAAAAATTTTCCCCAAGCTTTTGACGACACGGACAACTGGGGGGACATTCAACAGGAGAGAACCCAGGATGGTGAGAGCAACACGACAGTGTCTGTGTCGCTGGGCCTATGCTTTGCTGGACTGTTCTGTCATAAGGTGGGCGCTGGGAGCGGATCCAAATGCAAGACACAGACTCTGAAGTACTCGGAACTGGACTGGACTAAGGTTAGCGACGGGAAAGGACACAGACTAGGAACTGGAACAGGAACACAGACTTGGGCTAGGACTTTGGATAGGAAAGCGGGACCAGGACAAGGAACTGGGAACTAGGAGCCTGGGCTTGGACTCCGTGCCAGAGACTGGATAAGCACCTAGAACCTGGGTCTTGACTCGGGTTCGGACCCCGGAATTAGGCGAGGAAATGACATGGCTACAAGGACTGGATGTGGCTTGGGTCCTTTGAGGCTTGGCTGCAGGACTAGGCGAGGCTTGCGTTCTTCGAGTCTTGGCTGCAGAACCAGACATGGAACTCCTGCACAGGACGATGCACACGGACAGGGCAAGAACCCGAAGCCTTGAGTCGATCTGGGGACACCTGAACACAGAGCCTGGGTCTTGAGAGAGCAGGAACACGGAGCCTTAGCCTAGAGAGAACAGGAAACGAGAGCCTTGGTCCAGAGAGAACAGGAACACAGAGCCGGGACCCCTCCTTAGGAATAGGACTTGAGGCCTGGGCTCTACACAGAGTCAGGACCCTTCCGTGGGAGCCGGACGTAGGGCCGGGACTCGTAGACAGAACACAGAATGACTGTTCCCGACACAAGGCAGCGGCTAGGCTCTGGATCTAGCGAAGGATTGGACATAGAGACGGTTCCCAACACAACGTAGCGGCAACGGCCGGATCTACCTAGCGAAGACCTGGACACAGAGACATTTGGAAACAATGATAGACAGTTCCTTATCTAGACAGAGCAAGGCTCCGGTCTTGCTCTGGAGGCAGAACTTGACAGCGCTACAGGAGAGGACGCAGGCGAGGCTTCAGGAGGAAGGTGAAGGGAAGGGAAACAAACAGTCCAGCAAATGAAGCTGAATCCAGGAGCTATTTATGTAGCCGGACCGAAATGCGAATCAGGTGCCTCAATCAGAGCACCCAGCAGAACAAGGGAAAACCGGAAAACCTGGAATAAGGAGTAATGGACCGGACCGTGAAACGGAATGCGGATTTAACGGACCGGACAATGACTATTCATGCAACCTGATCAATTGAGTATGTGCTGCATTGACCATTAGACAAAGGAGCAGAAGACGGCCATTCTTCCCATAGAGTCTGCTCCGCCAATTCATCATGTGCTGATCCATTCTCCCATTTAGTCCCACTCCCCCTCCTTCTCACCATAACCTTTGATGCCCTGGCTGCTCAGATACCTGTCAATCTCTGCCTTAAATACACCCAATGACCTGGCCTCCACTGCCGCCCGTGGCAACAAATTCCGTAGATTCACCACCCTCTGGCTAAAAAAATAAAATAAAATCGCATCTCTCTTCTGAATGTGCGCGCGGCAATCCTCAAGTCATATCCTTTCATACGATACTCCCCCACCATGGGAAACAACTTTGCCGCATCCACTCTGTCCATGCCTTTCAATATTAGAAATGTTTCTATGATGCCCCCCCCCCTCCTCATTCTTCCAAACTCCAAGGAGTACAGTCCAAACCCTCTCATTCCCGGAATCATTCTAGTGACTCTTCTCTGAACCCTCACCAACGTCAGCACATCCTTTCTTAAATAAGGAGCCCAAAACTGCACACAGTATTCCAAATCAGGTCTTACCAGTGTCTTATAGATCCTCAACATCACATCCCTGCTCCTATACTCTATTCCTCTAGAAATGAATGCCAACATTGCATTCACCTTCTTCACCACCGACTCAACCTGGAGGTTAAACTTAAGGGTATCCAGCAGAAGGACTCCCAAGTCCCTTTGCATCTGAGAACTTTGAATTCTCTCCCCAGTTAAATAATATTCTGCCCTTTTCTTTCTTCTACCAAAGTGCATGGCCGTACACTTTCCGACATTGTATTTCATTTGCCATTTCTTTACCCATTCCCCCAATATATCCAAGTCTCTCTGCAGACTCTCTGTTTCCTCAGCACTACCGGCCCCTCCCCCTATCTTTGTATCATCAGCAAACTTAGCCACAAAGCCATCTATTCCATAAATCAAATAGTTGATATACAACGTAAAAATAAGCGGGCCCAACACGGACCCCTGTGGAACACCACTGGTAACCGGCAGCCAACCAGAATGGGATCCCTTTATTCCCACTCTCTGTTACCTGCCAATCACCCAAAGCTCTATCCACGTAGGTAACTTTCATGGGCTCTTATCTTGTTTAGCAGCCTCATGTGCGGCACCTTGTCAAAGGCCTTATGAAAATCCCAATACACGACATCCACTGCATCTCCCTTGTCCAGCTTACTTGTAACTTCCTCAAAAATTTGCAATATGTTTGTCAGGCAGGATTTTTCTTTAAGGAAACCATGCTGAGTTCTGCCTATCTTGTCATATGCCTCCAGGTACTCCGTAACCTCATCCTTGACAATCGACTCCAACAACTTCCCAAACACCGATGTCAAGCTAACAGGTCTATAATTTCCTTTTTGCTTCCTTGCCCCCTTCTTAAATACGGAGTGACATTTGCAATCTTCCAGTCCTCTAGAACCAGGCCAGAATCTATCGACTTTTGAAAGATCATTGCTAATGCCTCCGCAATCTCCACTGCTACTTCCTTCAGAACACGGGGGGGGGGGGGGGTGCATTCCATCTGGTCCGGGAGATTTATCTACCCTTAGACAATTCAGCTTCCTGAGTACTTTCTCTGTCGTAATTGTGACTGCGCACATTTCTCTTCCCTGACACCGTTGAATGTCCGGCATATTTCTGATGTCTTCCTTAGTGAAGATAATTAAAATTTCTCCAGCATCATTTTCTATCGGTCCTATATCTACTCTCACCTATCTTTTACTGTTTATATACTTGGAAAAAAAGCTTTTAGTATCCTATTTGATATTATTTGCCAGTTTCCTTTCATAGTTCATCTTTTCCCTCTGAATAACCTTCTTAGTTTCCTTTTGTAAGCTTTTAAACCTTCCCAATCCTCTGTCTTCCCACTAATTTTTGCTTCCTTTTATGCCCTTTGCTTTGCTTTTACTTTGGCTTTGACTTATATAACCATATAACAACCACAGCATGGAAACCGGCCATTCCGGCCCTCCTAGTCCGTGCCGAACTCTTACTCTCACCTAGTCCCACCTACCCGCACTCAGCCCATAACCCTCCACTCCTTTCCTGTCCATATACTTATCCAATTTTACCTTAAATGACACAACTGAACTCGCCTCTACTACTTCTACAGGAAGCTCATTCCACACAGCTGTCACTCTCTGAGTAAAGAAATACCCCCTCGTGTTTCCCTTAAACTTTTGCCCCCTAACTCTCAAATCATGTCCTCTCGTTTGAATCTCCCCTACTCTCAATGGAAACAGTCTATTCACGTCAACTCTATCTATCCCTCTCAACATTTTAAATACCTCGATCAAATCCCCCCTCAACCTTCTACGCTCCAATGAATACAGGAATGGACAGGAGGAGGAGTATAGGAAACTGATACAGGACTTTGTGATATGGTGCAACTCAAACTACCTGCGTCTCAATGTCACCAAGACCAAGGAGATGGTGGTGGACTTTAGGAGATCTAGGCCTCATATGGAGCCAGTGATCATTAATGGAGAATGTGTGGAGCAGGTTAAGACCTACAAGTATCTGGGAGTACAGTTGGACGAGAAGCTAGACTGGACTGCCAACACAGATGCCTTGTGCAGGAAGGCACAGAGTCGACTGTACTTCCTTAGAAGGTTGGCGTCATTCAATGTCTGCAGTGAGATGCTGAAGATGTTCTATAGGTCAGTTGTTGAGAGCGCCCTCTTCTTTGTGGTGGCGTGTTGGGGAGGAAGCATTAAGAAGAAGGACGCCTCACGTCTTAATAAGCTGATAAGGAAGGCGGGCTCTGTCGTGGGCAAAGTACTGGAGAGTTTAACATCGGTAGCTGAGCGAAGGGCGCTGAGTAGGCTACGGTCAATTATGGAAAACCCTGAACATCCTCTACATAGCACCATCCAGAGACAGAGAAGCAGTTTCAGCGACAGGTTACTGTCGATGCAATGCTCCTCAGACAGGATGAAGAGGTCAATACTCCCCAATGCCATTAGGCTTTACAATTCAACTGCCAGGACTTAAGAACTTTTTTTTAAAGCTATTATTAATGCTTTTTGAGTTAGTGATTTAGATGCATATCATATTATTACTGAGTTAAGTATTGTATGTAATGAGTTTTTGCTACAACAAGTGTATGGGACATTGGAAAAAATGTTGAATTTCCCCATGGGGATGAATAAAGTATCTATCTATCTATCTATCTATCTATCTATCTATCTATCTATCTATCTATCTATCTATCTATCTATCTATCTATCTATCTATCTATCTATCTATCTATCTATCTATCTATCTATCTATCAACCTTTCTCTGTAACTGAAGTGCTGAAACCCAGGTAACATCCTAGTAAATCGTCTCTGCACTCTCTCTAATTTATTGATATCTTTCCTATAATTCGGTGACCAGAACTGTACACAATGTACTTCTTTGTCAGCCACAGTTGGCATCCTTTTTCCATTCGAAAATTTCTTCTTCTCTGGAATATATCTGTCTTGCACCTTCCTCACTTCTCGCATAAACTCCAGCCACTGCTGCTCTGCCGTCCTCCCGCTAGTCTGTTTGAAATGACAAAACATCACCGAGGATCTCACGTGGTCTGTACACACCAGCTGCACACAACAGTGCCTCTTTCACCTCAGACGGTTGAAGAAGTTTGGGATGGGCCCACAAATCTTACGAACTCTCTACAGGGGCACAATTGAGAGCATCCTGAGTGGCTGCATCACTGCCTGGTATGTGAACTGTACTTCCCTCAATCACAGGACTCTGCAGAGAGTGATGCGGACAGCCCAGTGCATCTGCAGATGTGAGCATCCCTCTAGGTCATGTTGGTTACGAGGACAGGTGTGTGAAAAGGGTCCGAAGGATCATTGGCGACCCGAGTCACACCAACCACAACCTGTTCAGGCTGCTACCATCCGGGACACCGTACCGCAGCATAAAAGCCAGGACCAATAGGCTCCGGGACAGCTTCTTCCACCAGGCCTTCAGACTGATTAATTCGTGCTGACACCACTGTATTTGTATGTTAGATTGACTGTCGTAATACGTGGTTTATGTAGTTCAGTGTAGTTTTTGTATTGTTCATGTCGCACCCTGGTGCTGAAAAACGTTGCCTCGTTTTCACTGTGTACTCTACCAGCAGTTATGTTCGAAATGACAATAAAAATGGACTTGACTTGACTTGATAATATTTATTATAAATTACACATTGCATATTTAGACGGCGACAAAACGCAAGATGTTTTGCTCCTCGTGTATACGAAGGAAGTAATAAGGCCAAGTCAATTCAGTTCAGTTCAAATCAATGGTATTCTATTACAGATCGAGTCGATCCGGAGTTCGGAGATCAACTCCGGTGTCGTCTGTAACATGTCCTTAGATCTCCCTCATAGTATGTGTGTGTTATTCCCGGGCGATCCGCTTTCACCCACTCAGTGAACCTAGATACAGTACACTTGGTCCACTCTACCGTATCGTTAATGAGTATGGTAAGTATTTGTGGGATCCAGCACCGACCCCTGCAGGGAAGGAAAACGCTCACCACTGGTTGCTAACCAGCGTAGCACCCATATATCACAACTCTCTGTTTTCTACCAGTTAACCAATCCGCTATCCATGCTGATGCATCACCCACAACTCTATGCATCCTTACCTTATGGATAAGTCTTTTATCCGGCACCATACCGAACGCCTTCTGGAAATCCAAGTAACTACCACCCATCTGTCCCCCTCTATCGACTGTACTCGTTACATCCTCAAGGAACCCCAGTAAGTGTGTCAAACAGGACCTGCCTTTGCTTAATCCATGCCGCCTCTGCCTGATGGATCCATTGCTTTCGAGGTGGCTCCGCTATTTTTTTTTAGATTGAAGCATTTCCCCAACTGCAGATGTTAAACTAACAGGCTTATAATTAACTGTCCCAAATATATAGCCTGTGTTACCAGTGTACGCGGGCCAAACCCTCCCTCATCGCAATATTGTCTCTGTTGTTCAGGCAGAATACGCTGGGATTAGATTGAATTATTGCACCCTCCATTTGGATGAGAAATTCAATCACACTGTGATCACTCTTTCCAAAGAGGATCCCTAACCACAAGAGCAATGATGTTCCCTGTCTCTTTGCACGGAACCTGAACAAAGACAACACATTTCCTTGTAGGTTCAGGAACATGCTGTTCAGGAAAAGCATCACGGATGTATTCCATGATGTCCTCCTCAATTCTGTCCCCAACAACTCGAGTCACCCAATCCGTGTGCAAGTTAAAGTCTGCCGTGATCACCGATGTTCCATTCTTACATGCCTCAGATATTTCACTGTCAATTGCCTGCGCCACTGTCATGTTATTATTCCGTGGCCGATGGGACAACTCCCTCCAGTGATATTTTCACATTACTGTTCCCAAACTCTACGCAGAATGATTCAACCTTCTGCTCCTTAGATCTTATATCATATCTCACTATCGCCGTGATATCTTTAATTAAGAGCCCTGTCCCATCTCCCTTACCTTCTTGCCTATCCTTCCTTATTACCTGATATCCTTTGAAATTTAATTCGGAATCCTCTTCACCCTACAACCACGTTTCTGTAATGGCCTCTAAATTTTACCCCCTGTAGTTATTAATGCCGCACGTTCACTGACCCCGCTTCGAATAAGACGGGCATTCGGTTAAAATGTCCTCACACTCATTGCACATTTGAAATCTTATGAACTTTTATCTCTTTCGCTCTTGACTTGTCTTCACTACACTCTTACGTTTCTCTTATCTTATCTTTTGCGTTCGCTATATCTGTGTCCAGACTTTTCTCTTTTGCTGGATTCCAAGTGGAGCCCGTTCCATTTGGACATCTCCCTCCTTCCCGATACTGGTGCCGGTTTCCCCAGGGATTCAAACCCACTTCTTCCACATCAATCCTTGAGCCACCCGTTTAACTCTCCAGTCTTCTGGCCCTCCGCCGATTAGCACGTGGCCCTGGTAGCAATCCAGAGATGACCACCTTTGTGTTTCTGTTTCTTTAATGTCGTCCCCTAGCTGCCCAAATTCACTCAGTAGGACCTCCTTCCTCGTTCTACGTGTTTCGGGAATACCCACATGGACCAGGCCATTCTGGATCTTTTCCCTCCTACTGCAAATTCCGTTGCTGGACGGAAAAGGTGTCCCGCCCCCGGGCACCAGGCAGGCAGCACAGCTTCCGCGACAGGGATCTCTTTCTGTTCCTCTTACTACCTTATCCCCAATTACTACTGCCTTTCTGTTCTCTCCCGTCCTGAATGGCACCTGATCTACGGGGCCACAGTCAGGTTGCTCATGCTGTCAATAGGCCCCACTCTCATCCACACAGGGAACAAGTATCTCAGGCCTGTTGGACAAGCTCAAGAGCTGAGGCTCCTCCAGCACTGTCCCGTGGATCCCACTTCCCGCCTCACTCGCAGTCACAACCTCTTCTCCCTGAGCACAGACCTAATGTGAGGCAGCTCATCTAATGGGCGTGACTACCTCCTGAAACAGAGAATCCAGGTAACTCTCCCCCTCCTCCCCGATGTGCCGCGGTGTTTGACATCAACCCTGAGCCCGAGTTCCTCGAGCAGCAACACTTAGCAGACGTGGTCACCAGGAACCACACCGGGGTCCGCCAGCTCCCACATCATGCAGTCACACCAGATCAGCGATCGTGCCCATCCCTTCTTTATGTAATTCGCTGTAATTTAGCGACTTTTTAATTCAACCACCGGCTACTTACCTGTGCCTCCTCGCCAAAGGCCTTGAGCCAAAGCCTCAAGTTCCCACTCCTACAATGGTTCAGTCATACAACGGCCGCTCCACGTGACCCTACTTTACCCTCATTCTCTCCTGCTAATGAATCGCGATTCGATTAGTCAGTCGCAGATACGCCGAGCCTCGTTTTTTTTTCGCCGCAAATTCGCTCAGATATATATACACACACACATACATACATATATATATACACACTAACACTCATGTAGGACAGGATCACTATCACTAGTACTAACCCTAATTCTCCCCTCGGTCTCTCTCTCTCTCTCTCTCTCTCTCTCTCTCTCTCTCTCTCCTCTCTCTCTCTCTCTCTCTCTCTCTCTCTCTCTCTCTCTCTCTCTCTCTCTCTCTCTGTCTCGTTCTTTCTCTGTCTCTCTCAATCTATCTATCTCACCCTATTTATCGATCGATCTACCTAAACTGTTTACACAGTCTCCAATCTGTGCTGGACAATCCGTATTTTGACGACATTGAAGTTTCTCAACTCTAAACTTGTTCTCTTAACATTCTGCACTGGCATCTCCCAAGGCGAGAAATTTTATTGCCTGCCATCTAATTGTGAAGAGTTCTGGCCATTACCTTTACAGCGATGCTCTGTGTCTGATTATTTTTCCTGCAAGTAAATATTTTTCCATTCAGTAGATTTGAACCAATAAAACCCGCAGGTTAAAGCCCTTTGCGAGAACCATCACAGAACCGCATGACGTCAGCTATTAAACTACAAGGTCACACAACATGGAGGTGGGGCAGTCGGCTCATATTGTCCATGCCGGTTGTAACATTACTGTCTCGTGAATCCTAATTTCCAGGCCGAATTCCATAAACCTTCTTGGAACTGGTATTCCATGTGTTCATCCAACCATTCGCTTTATACTGACAAATTTCGATGTGCTTCAAATACACTTCCTCCTCAGTCAGTACTTGTGGCAGAAAAATGAATTCAAATGAAACAACTTGCAAAACTTTGACAAAGCGCGGAATAAAAAAAAACATTGCTAGAGATGTATACCCCTTTGTGCTGATTTGTGCCACAATTCATTGCCCTTGTTTCGAATATGGCAATATCCCGTATTTTGACGACATTGAAGTTCTCAACTCTAAACTTGATCTCTCAACTCTCTGCATCGCCATCTCCCAAGGCGTGAAATTGTATTGTAGGCAAACTGACCGTGAAGAATTCTGGTCATAACTTTTTCTGTGATACTCCCTATCTGATTATTTTCTCCTATACCTAAATACGTTCGCTACAAGAGATTTACAACCAATAAAACACGCAGGTTAAAGTATTTTGTGGTGACAAGTGCAAAACCGCATCATCAGCCTTTAAACTACAGGGCCACAAAACACAGAGGTGGGCATTCGGCTCATATTGTCCATGCCGGTTGTAACTTTACTGTCTCTATCTGTCTGAATCCGAATTCCCAGGCGGAGTTCCACAACCTACCTGCACCTGATATTTGATATATTCATCTAACCATTCGCTTTATACGGGCAAATTCGGGTGTCATCATAAACACCTCCACCTCTATCAGTACTTCTGGCTGAAAAATCAATCTCCCATCTCCTTTCCACACGCCCTTCTTCTCCTTCCGTGAATCGCATGGTGCCTGGTTACAGATTAACCCGTCTGTTTATTTCTCAGGCGATAAGATAAAAATAAACATGCGGAACTTTGCTGAAGTAGACCAGATTACAACTTCACTGCTGGACTTTGCTTACTGGGGGAGTTTATCGCTTTGAACTTTGAATGGCATCCTGTGAGCATTAGAAACACCTGAAGTTAATATTTAATTCTGAACAGAGGTCAAACTGCACAGACATGCTGACAATGAGATTTCAGGCAGAGAAAAATGATGTTGTTGGATTTTTAACTTCCATGATAACTTTCACCTCGTTGCTGTTATTCGTTCATGAAATATGTACAACGAGGCAAGCAGTCGACATTCGGCCCTTCTACCCAGTTTAGCCTTTTAGGAAGATGTTTACTGATTGGTCAGCGGCATCTGCTCTATTTTCCGGCCTGTTCAATGCGACAATTGAACAACAACACCAGTATAACATGTAAAGGTTAGAGCGCAGGTTTAATGGAAGTATGTAGAATTATCAGCGATTTCGAGAGGTTAAATGCGAGTAGGCCTTTTTGGTGAGACTACAATAGAAGACTTGGGTTCAGGTTAAAAGCTGAAATTTAAAAGGAACAACCATTTTCTGCCAAATATAAACTAACCCTGCTGCCTAAAACCTTAAACACGGTGGATGCATTGTTTTGTGATGACACGTCTGTCGTCGCCATGAGGTTACCATCGAAACCATCAGGTTGGAGTATCGGATGATAACGCCTTTCGGTAAGCAGCAGAAATCAGTTGATGATCCCAAAGATGGACAACCCCAACAAGCTTTATTTGTTGGGTAAGCTGTTTCTTTCCGCTGGCCCATAAACTGAGATATATTTGGGCTCATTCACACCAGGGTTTCAGGGAATAGGCAATTAAATTAGGCATTACTGGGGCAGAATTCCACCTGTTAATCAATCGGTCATGAGTCTGCAATCACCTGTTGCAATTAGACCGCAATAAGATCATAAGACCATGAGATATAGGAGCAGAAGTAGGCCATTCGGCCCATCAAGTCTGTTCCACCATTCAATCATGGGCTGATCCAATTATTCCAGTCATCCCCACTCCCCTGCCTTCTCCTCATACCCTTTGATGCCCTGGCAAATCATGAACCTATCTATCTCTGGCTTAAATGCACCCAATGACTTGGCCTCCACAGCCACTCGTGGCAACAAATTCCACAGATTTACCACCCTCTGACTGAAGTAATTTCTCCGCATCTCAGTTCTAACTGGACGTCCTTCAATACTGAAGTCGTGCCCTCTTGTCCTAGACTCCCCTACCATGGGAAATAACTTTGTCATAACTAATCTGTTCAGGTTTTTTAACATTTGGAATGTTTCTATGAGATCCTCCCTCATTGTCATGAACTCCAGGGAATACAGCCCAAGAGCTGCCAGACATTCCTCATACGGTAACCCTTTCATTCCTGAAATCATTCTTGGTAATGTTCTCTGAACCCTCTCCAATGTCAGTATATCCTTTCTGAAATAAGGAGCCCAAAAATGCACACAATACTCCATGTGGTCTCATGAGGACCTTATAGAGCCTCAACATCACATCCCTGCTCTTATATTCTATACCACTAGAAATGAATATAGACATTGCATTCGCCTTCTTCACAACCGTCTCAACCTGGAGGATAACCTTTAGGGTATCCTGCACAAGGACCCCCAAGTCCCTTTGCATCTCTGCATTTTGAATTCTCTCCCCATCTAAATAATGGTCTGCCCGTTTATTTCTTCCACCAAACTTCGTGAACATACACTTTCCAACATTGTATTTCTTTTACCACTTCTTTGCCCATTCCCCTAAACTATCTGAATCTCTCTGCAGGCTCTCTGTTTCCTCAACACTACCCGCTCCTCCACCAATCTTTGTATTGTTACATACCCCGTAACTGGGTGCCTGACTAGCAGAAAAAGAAGAATCCGTTGGAGTCTGGTGGTACTATATTCAAAAGTGTTTATTAGTAAAATAAGCAAAACAATACCAATAATGCAAATATACAGATAACACAGGTTAGCAATAATAAACCTCAAAGTGTAGGAATAATAATAAGCAATAATAAACAAGCTCTATCGATGTCCAGGGGTAAATAAATTGTCATAGAAAAGTATAAAGTTCAGTTCAGTTCGTGGCGTGCTGAGGTAGATATGGTTGTTGTGTTGTAATCGTTGGAGAGAGAGAGAGAGAGAGAGAGAGAGAGAGAGAGAGAGAGAGAGAGAGAGAGAGAGAGAGAGAGACAGAGGAGAGAGAGAGAGAGAGAGAGAGAGAGAGAGGAGAGAGAGAGAGAGAGAGAGAGAGAGAGAGAGAGAGAGAGAGAGAGAGAGAGAGAGGAGAGAGAGAGAGAGCGAGCGAGCGAGAGAGAGAGAGAGAGAGAGAGAGAGAGAGAGAGCGAGAGCGAGATGTAGCAACAACTGTTGCGGCAGGCAAACCTTTTACTCCTTTCTTAATCGTCGTGTCGTTGTGGCCATTCAGTTATAACCCCTCTGTCATCCAGCTAGACCGCTCGTCTGTGGTGGACTCGTCACTCTGGCATGAGTGGACACACACACAAGTCCCCACCGGCCCTGCTGTAGCACTGTGAGTTTAACTGGCAGATCTCCTGGTTCGGTCTCCGATGCCCCCACCTTTCCTTGTGGGTTCCAACACTCAATCAGTGTCCACTGGCGTGTCTGAAGGGTGTCTCTCCAGACCTGTCTTTTATCCCTACTAACGGGGTCTCAGCTATCAATCAATTTTGAATGACTGTGTCCATCAAACCAGCCCACTCCTGCAGTCCACTGAGGAATGTTAATGTGCAAAATAGTAGAAGATAAGTAACCTTGCAGAAGTCATAATACAGTAAATCAACAGTCTCTCTCCACTCTCTTATCTGTAACAGATGTTCTTGCATGTTTTCCATCTCTCTCTCTCTCTCTCATGAGCAGCATAGCAACAGTAATGGGTCGTGATTCTCATGTGGGGGAATGGGTAACTCTGCACCCCATTGTCCATCAGATCTGTTCATCACTCATAACACCCCCATCCTTCTGGGAATTTTCACCAAGAATTTTCACACAGAATTACAGAGTTTAACAAAATACAGAAGTGTTCTTAACTACAAAATAATGCAGATGCACATTCAAATTAATATCTAGATAAACAATCAGCAATTACATTGTCACTCCACTTAACATGTTGTATTTTAATATCGAATTCCGTAACTTCCTATTTTTATTTTTCATGTCAGCCAAAAATGCCAAGGGATTGTGTTCTCAGCTTAGGTGTATATTACAAAGTGCGAACCAATACATGTGTGATTATAATATAGTACATTACGAAAGTTTGAACAAATACTAAAATCTATGTCACTTTTAAACTTAACATTCAAACAGTCAATCTTTCATGGTGTTTTTTTATCTTTCACATGCTTTGCCAAATTCCCTCAAAACCAGATCTTGTTATTCAAAGTGGCATTTGGTCAACCTTTGTCCCTTTTCCACTTAACACTCGCGTGGTTAGCTTGTTCACCAGTGTGGAATAGGCCTTCACAGACTCCATTCACAGGCGCTATCTTATCACCAATGTTTTCAAACTAAGCCCATTTGCTGAACTTCCACACAATTCGTTAATTTTAAGCAAGTCATTAATTTTATCTTCAGGATCTTTCATTCTATTTGTTTTCAGTTTAACAGCTGCAGATGATCCCTCTTGGTCAAAACAACATTTCAACCTCTGCCTCTCCAAATCACATACTTGAATAACATCAAGTTGTTAATCTTTAAATTTCCAAAGACACTGTAATTGATTCACAGGCACCTTGTTAACAAGCCATTGTTCAGCTAACCGTCCCTTCCCTTTTGTCAATCCTTCTAAAACCAATTCAGACTTTAAATTTTCTTTATTCAATTTAGAAACAACACCTTTCCCTTCTCCTTCAATAATATTCACATCACCAACTTTCATCTCATCATTAACTTTTAACACACCTTCCAACACAAACTGCTGAGAATTCTCACTTTGCACTGGTAGCAAGGTTAACCCTTTCTTCACTGAACCAAGTCCATCTGACCCAAAAGGACTGCATTCCTTTTCAACTAAATCAGATACCTCAGACTTTTCCTGAGTTTCAATACTAGGTTCAGTACCCTGTGCATCCACATCCTGAACACAGGCAAACGGGACATCTACCTCTTCCAGGCTTTCAATACCAGTCCCCTTTTCAAATTCTAAGTTTCCCTGATCCTCCCAGTTACTCTCTGGGCAACTCCCATCCGGAGTAAACTCAAGCCTGCGGGTTAAAACAACCTCGTCTGTTAACCCAGCAGACTCCCTCAAGGTAGCGGCATCCTTTTCATCTAGGACAGCCCTTTCATCATTATCGAGAACACATTTAAATTCTTCAACTGCAAACTGCTCTGTCAAGCCAGACAGATCATCCGTGTCCAACCCTGCACTTTCTAACTGCTGTATCTGTTTCCTTATAAACATCTGATGTCGGATGCACACATGGAGACAACAACGCAAGCGCTGGCGATGTTGGAAGTATCAAAAAGAAAAAGGAAATCCCGGAATATACTCAGGCTGCCGAGCAGCCTCCGTGGATAAGGAACGGTTAAGATTTCAAGTCGAAGATGTTCTGTCAGAACTGCTGCACGAGTCCCATCGGCCCCATTTCCCTCTCTCTACGGTGAAGGTTCAATTAATACTTTGTTTCCCCACCTCCCAGTCCTGCCTTGCAATGTCGACTTCTGTTTTTCCCTTCACAGATGCTTCCCGACCTGCTCACTGTCTCCATCAGATTCTGTTTCTGCCCCTTAATGTTATGTGACTTATACCCCGGGAAACTGGCTCCAAGATTAGTTCGTTCAGTATGTACAACGGCTGTATTTTATTCACAAAGGGGTTGTTTCCTTAACTTCGTGAAATCAGGTTTGCACTGCTCGGGGATCTGTATTCTGAGAAACGCGTCTACTTCTCAAAACGTCAGGAGTTTCACTCGACACTACGTCTTGACGTCAACTGAAGCTTCTACTGTGAAGAACGGCTGAGCGATCCTGCTTACAGGCCTGGGCACAGTATGTCCCTCGGGTACCGAAGCAGATAAGCCGACATGGCTCTCCGTAATTTGAACCGAGTAGTTCTGCCTGCTCTTTAGTTCTCCGGGCTCTGGGAAACATGAAATACTCTTCGCCGTAGGGTTAAATGAAGATATTAAATTTCCGGCAAATTGACTTCTAAATAAATCACTCCAGACCTTCCATGAAGTTGGTTCTGAGCAAACTGGCATTGTGTAACCAACACTTCCCGAGCTCAATTCAACGAACACTCAATTGTACCGAAAACAATGGAAATGCATCTCGCGAATGTCAACCTTTGACGTGCTTCATCCTGTTTCGTCAGGTCACAGGACATGAAACAGTATTGGGAACTGACTGGACAGGACAAGTTAATTTCAGACTTGAGACAGTATTTTGAAAACAGAACCCTGCAGCTGAATCCTGATGTTGTCTGGCCCATCTACAACAGAAATAGAGATTGTATGCTGTTTCTGTGATCGGTGATATTGAATGTAAATTAATGTAATGAGCAACCTGCGTACCTACAATTAACTTCCAGGTAGATCTCTGCACTGTCGCTGTTGCAATGAATATTGACAGTACGTCTATAATTTCCTGTGGCATTTCTGTTCAGATGGGTTATGTTCAGACTCGGTTTTTCTGAAAATCGAGATATTGATGTTAGATGTCTTCTAATGATTTTATCTGAATTACGCCCTTAACGTCACAGGTGTATACAACTTTATCGTTGTTTTTTTTATCTGAGAGTGTAATAGTTGATGGTTACATTGACACGAGACACGGGCTCTGCCAATAGAACTGAAAGAGGAATGGAATCACTCCCTTCTACTGCAGTCCAATCACATCAGCTGGGCTCGGTAGACCCAATTTGTATCCTGTCCAACATATTAGCCTGAATGTCAAACAAATTGGAGTTTATAAAAAGGAGTTCCCGGGTATAATTCTACGGAATCATGGAGAGGATACGTTTCATTTTGTCCGCCTCTTTTTTTTCACGGGCTACTTAATTTAGTTTGCATAAGATTGGTTCGTTCAGTATGTGCAGTGGCTGAATTTCATTCACAATGTGATCGATTCCTTAACGTCGTGAAGTCACGTCGGCGCTGCACGAAGGTCTGAACTCTGAGAAAGAGATCTGCTTCTGAAATCTTCAAGAGCTTCATTTCACAGTCAGTGGTGATTCCAAATGAAGCTGCCGGTGTGAAGAGAAGCGATGGGAAATCCTGCTTACAAACATGGGCACAGAATGTCCCTCTGTGACAGAGGCAGATAAACCGGCACAGTTCTCCATTATTTTAAATGAAGGGTTAAAATGTTTTGGCAAGCATGGGACGTTATTCGCTGTAGACTTAAATGAACATCTGTGGAAATTTGACATAAATAAATCCCGGAACTTGACTTACAATTAAAAAGCCCTGAAGGACCTCTAGTATATCTGTTACTCTGCTCCACCTTCCCTATCCCTGATAAAGTTTTTTCTTTAATATGACGAATAAAGTAGATAGAATAGAACTGCAAAATAAAATTGCTCAGAAGTTGAAGCGGTGGTTGGAATTGAATATTGACGGAAACTTTCACTTGCCCTGTACTGTAATCTTTACAGAAAAGCCGCTGTGTTTCATGGTTACTTTGATCTCAATCTGACAAGTATAATTTCTACGGTCAACGTTGTTTACCGACTCAGTGGGGTTGTCCTGGCCTGTCTGCACATAGGTTATCCCACTGCGCCATCTATTGTCAGCAGTGGGAACTGACTGGGCAGAACAAGATAATTTCAGGCTTGTAACGATATCTGTAACAGGTTGACCCTGAAGCTGAATCATGAAGTTGTCTGGTCCATCTTCAAAGGAAATCGATATGGTATGTTGTTTCTGTAATCAGTAATACTGAAGGTAATTTGATGTAATGAGCCATCTGCAAACTTAGTTAACATGCAGGTAGATCTCAGCGCTGTCACTACTGAACTCATTGTTTATCGTACATTTATATTTTCCTGTCATTTCTGTGAACACGGGTTATGTTCAGATTAGAATTTTCTGAATACTGAGACCTCCTTTCATTATCCTGAATGGGTTTGTTATCATTTGTCCATGTTCGTCTTTGAAGAATTCTCTTGTTCGTCACAAGTGACTTCAACTTTTTTTCGATGACCGAAGGCTCTGCTCCTGCACTGTCCTGCTCTATGTGTGATATTAAATTGTTTTCACCCGAGGGAGAGTCACGAGCAAAGTGACGTAATCATCAGATAAATGTTCGGCCTTTGAGAAACCAGCGGTCCATGCGCCAGTAATCAGCAGAGGATCAGAGGTGGAGAGGATCAGTAACTTTAAATTTCTGGGTACGACTCTCTCCGAGAACCAGTTCTGGAGCCCCCGTATAAATATCATTGCGAGGAAAGCACGCCAACACTTTTAAACCCGCAGGAGCCTGCCGGGTTTCGGCATCTCATCAAGTACCTCGGCAAACCGCTGCAGATATGTCGAGTGAAGTGTAATGACGGCCTGCAGTAAGATATCGTCTGGGAAGAAGAGGCACAACTGCACACTGTGATAACTGACGCCGGTGACAATACAGTGGCGGCCGTACTTCCATTGGCAAAGTTGAAAGAGCAGCAGCACAGAAAGCAGGCGGCACAGTATCACCACAAGGGGGCAGTGTCGGAATGCGGAGACGAGGTCGGAATGGGAGCAATGGTCACACGGTTCCTGTGCCGCTCAAACCTTGCAGTCTGATCTCGCACCTCTTCTCCTTCTGTCTCCAGTTTACGGATCAGTCGAGGCATTACAGGATATGCCGAGGAGACAGGTGCATGGGGTTGAGTGAGAACTGGGATCAGCCATGATCGAACGGCGGAGCAGACTCGATAGGGCTGAGTGGCCTAATTCTGCTCCTATGTCTGATAGTCTTATACTGCGAGTGTCTGACACAGTGAAGATTGACACAAGATACTTATTACATTCGGCCGTGATTTCTTTGCTCTATTACTAACTCGTCAGCATCATCTTCCAGTGGTACAATATCAACTCTTGCCTCTCTTTTACTCTTTATATATCTGAACAACTTTTGATACCTGATATTTTTGGCTCACTTACCTTAATTTTTCATCATGTCTCTCCTGTGAGTGTGTGTGTTTTTTTTTGTTGTCTCCTGTTGGTTATGTAAAAGATTTCCGATCCTCTCACTTCCCATTGTTTTCTTGCTATATTACGTGACCCCGCTTTTGCTTTTATCAAAAACAGGAGAGAATCTGTGGATGCTGGAAATCCAAGCAACACATACACAAAATGCTGGAGTAAGCTAGGAGGCCAGGCAGCATATATGGGAAATAGTAAACAGTCGACGTTTCGGGCCGAGACCCTTCATCAGGACTGGGAACAAAGAAGATGAGACGTCAGAGGAAGAAGTGTGGGGGTTGGAGGGGTGGAAGACGTGGTAGGTGATGGGTGAAACTGGGAGAGGGGGAGCAGTGAAGGAAAAATCTTCTTTGGATTTTATTTCCTTAACGATTCTCGAAGGATCATTGCTAATGCCTCCACATCACTTCAGCCACCTCTTTCAGATCTCTGGGGTGTATACCATCTGGTCCAGGTGACCTATTTACCTTCAGACCATCTCTGTTTCTCAAAGAACCTTCTCCCGTATAACATAACTTTACACATTCTGACCACTGACATCTGGGACTTCCATATTCCTTCGAGAGATAAGAGTGATGTACAAGACTTATTCAGTTCATCTGCCATCACCTTGCACCCCCACCCCATTACTACCTGTCCAGCATCATTTTTCAGTGGTCCGATATCCACTTCAGCCTCTCTTTTACAATATATGTACCTGAAGAAAAATTTAATATTGCGGGCTAGCTCACCTATGTGTTCCATCTTTTCCTTCTTAATTATTTTAGTTGCACTCTGTTTATTTTTAGAAGCTTCCCAATTCTCTAATTTCCAAATAACTTTAGCTCTGTGCCCTCTCCTTGGTTTTTACGTTGTCTTTGGGTTCTCTTATCAGCCACGGTTTTGTCACCTTACCTTTAGAATACTATTTGCTCTTTGTGATGTGTATGTACCCTGTGCCTTCCGAATTGCTCCCAGAAATTCCAGCCATTGCTATTCTGTTTTCATCCCTGCCCGTGTTCTTTTCAAATCAATTTTGTCCAATTCTTCTCTCTTGCTCTCAAATTCTCAAATTACACATCTGACTTTAATGTCAGGGTAACATTAATGTCACCTTCTCTAATGTCAGGGTGAATTTGATCATATTAAGAGCACTTCGCCCGAAGGGTTCCTTGAACTCGTGACCTAATTAATTCATTAATCATTCACCAAAATCTTGCTTTAAAATACAAACTCATAAATGCCCTCCATTACTTCATAAAGGCACCATACATTCAAGCCTGATCCAGTTTTAGAGTCAAAATATTACAATTTATATGATAAACTCCAAGTAAATGGCAGGATACTTGGTAGTGTGGAGGAGCAGAGGGATCTGGGGGTACGTGTCCACAGATCCCTGAAGGTTGCCTCACAGGTAGATAGGGTAGTTCAGAAAGCTTATGGGGTGTTAGCTTTCATAAGTCGAGGGATAGAGTTTAAGAGACGCGATGTAATGATGCAGCTCTATAAACTCTAGTTAGGCCACACTTGGAGTACTGTGTCCAGTTCTGGTCACCTCACTATAGGAAGGATGTGGAAGCATTGGAAAGGGTACAGAGGAGATTTACCAGGATGCTGCCTGGTTTAGAGAGTATGGATTATGATCAGAGATTAAGGGAGATAGGGCTTTACTCTTTGGAGAGAGGAGACATGGTAGAGATGTACAAGATATTAAGAGGAATAGACAGAGTGGACAGCCAGCGCCTCTTCCCCAGGGCACCACTGCTCAGTACAAGAGGATATGGATTTAAGGTAAGGGGAGGGAAGTTCAAGGGGGATATTAGAGGAAGGTTTTTCACTCAGAGAGTGGTTTCTGCGTGGAATGCACTGCCCGAGTCAGTGGTGGAGGCAGATACACTAGTGAAATTTAAGAGACTACTAGACAGGTATATGGAGGAATTTAAGGTGGGAGGCTATATGGGAGGCAGGGTTTGAGGGTCAGCACAACACTGTGGGCCGAAGGGCCTGTAATGTGCTGTACTATTCTATGTGTTTTATAATCAATACATTATTTCAGATAGGACAATCCATAATAACCATTCAGATATAATATTACAGGATAAACAAGCAGGAACAACTCCCCCAATAGATAAAACCATTCCAAACACACATACGTTCCTCAACCAGTGGAGCACCTCACCACAGGCATTGTTTGTGTCATCAGTCAGACATCCGAAATATTTTCTCTGTCAATCAGCTTCCAAATGTTGCTACTCTGTCATTCGTTGCCACGCCCCGCTGCTGATTCCCTTCTCCTCATCATACGTTCTTACCCCGACCATCGTCCAGAGCCCCAAACTCTGCCCTGTGCAGACCCGCCTCTGGTTTCTGACCCGGCTCCGTTGGACATCCAACGGATGGTTTCCCATTCTGCTTTCAGTCTTTAGAGGACAGTGGTGTTTTCAACAACACTTTAGAAGCAGGGAAAATGACCCATAATCTGGAAATGAGCCATGAATAAGGAGGGTAACTCCCAAATTCATTCTTCCTCAGCCCAGAGATTTCAGGGGTAAAGAACATCTCAGACAGAACTGCAGTCAGCTCGACTTCTCCAGTCTGCAGAAAATTCAGGGAAACCTCTTCATCCACAGGATGGTGACGGTTTGGAACCCATCACGACAGGGAGAGCGAGAGGGGAACAACAGGGGAGGATTTAAAAGGACTGTCCTGGAACAGAATCACTGGCAGGGGCCAGCCGGCCTGAGTTGACCCTCTACCGTGCACTAGGTGTGTTAAAGATTCACTAAGTACCGGAGACAGAGTTTAAAATAGAACTGATTTACTTGTCTCAGATCCAGAATATTAAACTCCAGTCCCATCAAAGGTGAATATGCAGAAGAAGAAACTCCTCCCGTGCCCAGTGACCAGGGTGCAGACCTGGGTGTGGTGAGCAGCAGCAATAATTGCAGATTTCAGCACCGAGAGTCACTCTCGAAATTGCATTCAGCAACGGTGATGGACAAATATTCAGCATGCAGCTCATTGAAACTTTCTACCCAGTGTGAACCCGGTAGTGTGTCACAAGTATAACAATGTTTAGGTTACGACTAGAGAAAACAGGGATTTGGAGTGCGGGTGTATCCAATGAGAGAAATATTCCTTCTTCTGAGTCTGGAAGAGAGATTTTCATGGTTTTTTGATGGGGAGAGATGAGAAGACGCGAATGGAGAGAGTGGGCTCTTTTTCTTTCTTTTTGTTGCCTTTACTAAGCCTGTAGGTAAAGTAAGAATTATAAATCTCAATTGTTTAATCACATATTGTGTACTGTTTGTAATTTCAGGGTACTGATTTGTAACAGGGGACACATCACACAGCATCCACCCAAAAGAGATTTCTTAAGTTTGGCCGGGCTGGGGGGGCCAAATTAAGCTATATGAAGCTGCTAGCTGAAGTGAGAGTTACATACGCTAAGATTACTTAGTGAATCACTTCCCACATTCACCGCAGGTGAACGGCCACTCCCCAGTGTGAACTCGCTGATTTGGCCGAGAGAAACTTTTCCCAAAGACTGACCAGTTGATCGGCATCTACTCGGTGTGAACTCGCTGGTGTCTCTGTAGTTGAGATGACCGAGTGAATCCCTTCCCACAGTCTGAGCAGGTGAATGGCCGCTCCCCGGTGTGAACTGACTTGTGTACCAGTTGTTCGTGTGACAGAATGAATCCCTTCCCACAGTCTGAGCACGTGAATGGCCTCTCACCAGTGTGAACTGACTGGTGTATCAGTAGATCAGATGACCGAGCGAATCCCCTCCCACATTCACAGCAGGTGAACGGCCTCTCCCCAGTGTGGATGTGCCAATAGGGAGGATGATCGAGTGAATCCTTTCGCGCACACTGAGCAGGTGAACGGCCACTCCCCAGTGTGAACTGACTGGTGTGCCAATAGGGAGGATGACTGAATGAATCCCTTCCCACAGTCTGAGCAGGTGAACGGCCGCTCCCCGGTGTGAACTCGCTGGTGTGCCATTCGGTCAGATATGGCCTAGTGAATCCTTCCCCACAATTTCAGCAGATGACCAGCCTCTGCCCAATGTGAACTAACTGGTGTGCCCACAGCTGGAAAGATCGTCTGAATCCCTTCTCACACACACAACAAGTGAATAGCCTTGTACCAGTGTGAACTTGCTGACGTACCTTTAGTTGAGATTAACGAGTGATTCCATTCCCAGTCTGAACAGGTGAATGTTACCTGTGTAAAATAACGGGCGTGCCAGTCGGTCAGATGATAGAGTGAATCCCTTCCCACAGTCTGAGCAGGAAGGATGATTGAGGGAATCCCTTGCTCCACTTCTTAAATATCTGGACAGAGACAGCAAAACTGGTGTGTTTTGTTTGAATTCCCATAGACAATTTCCTTGTCATTTTCAACCTGTAAAAAGATTTACAAAATCCATCAATGGGTGTAGGACAACATTTCAGATGAGATCACATTAGTTACCAAGGTGTGATCTGGCATCACACTGTTACAGTGAGGTTCAACCCAAGTTGCAGAAAGAAACCATCTTGTAACTGGGCACATGGTTGGTGTCTGGAATGACCATCAAATTCTCTGATACTCTTCCAGTCTCTATAAGAATGGAGCATTTCTGGCATCTCCAATCTGTGAATTGGCTCAGTTTGACTCTCTCCATTGGGGTTATTCCCTGTTCCCACTGAGCTGCATGGGAGCCTGGCCCCACAGGAACTGAAACACTCTCACACAAATACCCTTTGTTGACGTGCAGCTGGGATTTTCTTTTATGTACTGTTAACTTAAAGTGCCACAGTTTTAATGCCATGTAAATATTTCCTACCCAGATGTATGGTTGGTCTGCACAGCTGTTAAAATGAATTAGAGTGAATATTAGTATTGTTTAAGATTCTTGTCACAGTCATAGAAAGATTCAGACACATTGGCCCATCTAGTTGGTGCCAAGCTATTTACGCTTTCCACTCCCATACCCCTACCATCCAGGTACCTATACCGACCTCTAACATGTTGCAATCGTGCAACCACAACATGGCCTTTGGTTGTGGTCCCACCCCATCTCAGTGGAAAAACCCAGCTTGCATTTACCCCATCTATGTCCCTCAAAACTGTGGTATACCTCCATCATATCTCCCCTCACTCTTCTACTTTCCAAGGAATAAAGTCCAGTCCAGTTCAATGTTTCCTTCTAACCCAAGTCCTCCAGACCTGACAACATCCTTGTGAATTTTCTCTGAACTCTTTCAACCTCTTTTACATCTTTCCTGTAGGTTGGTGACCAAAACTGCACACAATACTCCAAATTAGGCTTCACCAATGTCGTGTACAACGTCAACATAACATCCATCTATTGTTGACAGTACTTGAGTTTATGAAGGCCAATGGGCCAAAATCTTTCTCTCTGTACCTTTTGAACTGTGACACCACTTTCAGTGAAATAGAGACCTGTATTCCCCGATCCTTTCCTCTACAAGACTCCTCAGTGCCCAACCAGTCACTGTGTGAGAGCTACCCTGGTAGGTCCTACCAAAGTGCAACACCTCACACTTGTCTGCATTAAATTCCATTTTCCATTTCTCAAGCCATCTTTCCAGCTGGTCCAGTTCGCACTGCAAGCCATGATAGCCTGCTCACAGTCCGCTAAACTCCCAGACTTGGTGTGATCCACGTATTTGCTGATTCAGCTAACCACACTATCATCCAGATTACTGATATAGATGACAAACAACAACAGATCCCACACTGATCCCTATGGCACACCACTAGTCACAGGCCTCCGGTCAGATAGGCGACCATCTGCAACCACACTCTGGCATCTCCCAAAGACAGTGTCTCATCCAATTTACTATCTCATCTTGAAGGCTGAGTGACTGAACCTTCTTGACCAACCTCCAATGTGAGACTTTGCCAAGTGTCTTGCTAAAGTCCATGTAGACAACATCAGCAGCCTTGCTTTCATCCACTTCCCTGACAACTTCCTCGAGAGACTCTATAAGATTGGTTAGACATGACCTACCATGCACAAAGCTATGCTATCTATCCTTAATCAGTCCACATCTATCCAAAAACTTGTATATCCAGTTCCTGCACTTACGTTCCATTAACGTTCCCACCACTGATGACAAGCTCACCAATGTACAATTTTTTAGTTTAAGTTTAGAGGCTTTCTTGAACAGCAGAACAACATTGGCTGTCCTCCAATCCTCCAGTCCCTCACCTGTCACTAAGGATGATTTAAATATCTGTGCTTGGGCTCTGACAATTTCTGCAATTCCAGAGTCCCAGGGAACAACTTGTCAGGCCCTGGGGATTGATCCACGCCAATTTGCCTTAAGACAGCAAACACCTCCACCTCTGTCATCTGTACAGGGTCCATGAAGTTGATGCTGCTTTGCCTCACTTCTGCAGACTCTGTGTCCATCTCCTGAGGAAATACGGATGTAAAACTACTATTTAAAACCTCCCCCATCTACTTTGTCTCCCGTATAGATTACCATTCTGATCACCCAGAGTGGGCATGTTTCTGCAGTTGCTGGAAAAAGAGGAATGCAAACACACACAATGCTGGAGGAACTCTGCAGTTCAGGCGGCAACTAAGCAGAGGAGTACACAGTCCAGGCATGCTGAAGGGGCTCGGCTAAAATGCTGTCTATTTATTCCTCTCCACATTTGCTGCCTGATCTGCTGATTACAGGCAATATTTTGTAGAAATTAACCAATTTGTTTCTTCAATTAACCAGTTTCCAAATGTTTCTCATCTTTTATTCATAGCCAGATCCTGCTGGTCTGATTCCTCTTCCCTCCTCCTGCTCAAAACCTCCAGACCCCATCTTTTTCTGGAGCCCCAAAGCCCCGACTGCTGCTGGCAACTCTTTGGATTCTGACTCTGCTCCATCGAAGATTCATTCGCTAGTCTGCTGTCAGACTTGAGAGATGCATTGCAAAAACACAGCTGTCTGAGGCCTAGTCCTTTGAAATGAGTGAAAATAGTTTAAGGTGCTTGAAATGGTAGAGGCAGATACAATAGGGTCTGTTAAGAGAATCTTAAGAGAATTCATGGAACTTAGAAAATTAGAGGGCTCTGCGGTAGGGTAATTCTAGGCAGCTTCTAGAGTAGGGTACATGGTCGGCACAACATTGTGGGCCGAAGGGCCTGTAATTTGCTGCAGATTTCTATGATTCTATGAAATTCAAGGGAATTCTGTTCTCCCACAGAGTAGTGACTATTTGCAACAGGGAGTGTGAGAGATAAACGGCGGAGATACACTTTAAAATACTGATATGGAACAGAAACATGGGCTGGGACCAGATGGATTGAGTGGCCTCTCGAGTGTACATTGTGAGCGTAGTAGAGAGTGAGCGTAATATTAAACAGCAGTCTAGTTTAAGGCTAACATCAGCAGAACAGACTCCTCCAATGCTCAGTGACCAGGGTTCAGTCCTGGGTGCGATGAGCAGCCGCAAGAACTGTAGAATCCGACAGTAACAGTCCCTCATGAACCTGCAGCTGCCTTCAGTGACCGTGAAGGTTAAACATTTAACACAGAGCTGATTTGAACTTCCTCCCTGATGTGAATTTGCTGGCGTTGCAGCATCTGGGATGATTGAGTAAAACTCTCTGCTCACTCCGGACAGAAATGTGGCCTCTATTTATTGTGAACTCACCGGAGCATCACAAGGTGGGTTAACTGAATGAGTCCCTTCGCACACACGGTGCAGGTGAACGGCCGCCTCCCAGTGCGGAGCTGTTGGTGTATCGGCGATGACCGATTGAATCCCTTCCAAAATGAGAGCCAGTGAATGACGTCACACTGCTATCAACGCCATGGCATATTTCAGGCTTTTTCACTTATTGATTTCAGCGTGCTGTGTGTGTCGGAATGCCTGTATCTATTCAGTAAATCTAATTTGCATGTTTATCCTGTGATATTATATCCGGACAGGATCATGTATCGCCCTATCTCTAATAACGGGTCGGTAGCAATGCAACTGTTTGACTCCGACTCTAAAACTGGATCAGGCTTGTATTGATTGTCATCGATAGTATCTTTCATGATCGTCTCTTAAAGCAGGACTTTGGTGAATGACGCTTGCCACTTGATGGCGCCTGTGTAAGCAATCAAACGGCATGTTCTGCTTTAGAGCCCCTCGAGAGGCACAACACTTCGTCTTGAGTTTGTGACTCTTTTAATGTGCATTTTTGTCATTTCTGTGTCAACCGCCTGGTCCTGTGTTGACACAAGGAACCACGCAGTTTCTGGCAAGAGGTCTCCAGCTTTGAGCCTGACGTTGGACGCTTTCCTCCTTTGCTCGCATCGTGCGGATCCCATCCATGGACGATTATGCTCACCTATTGGCTAAATCCTTCTTCTATAGCAGTGTTTCCCAGCCTATTTTAGCCCCAGTGCCGCGAGTCAAGGCGAAATGCCGAGCACCCTCGTTGCTAATCCCCAACGACGTCCGTTAGGTTGGTAAGGTCGGACGAGATCGCCAAGTGTCAGACCCGTTGTGACGATGGATGCTCAAGGCCTGCAGTGCGATGCTTCTTCCTGTGTCCCAGTGACACATCCTTTTTGGAAGTGCCTGCTCTACTAACGGTCGATCAGGTCTGTTGCCACAAGTTAGAGGCAGCTTATTGCCCCACCAAGAATCTCGAATGCCCCCCACCCCCGGCGAGTGCTATTTGCTCCTAAAGCCATCTTAGGACACGTAACTGCCCCCAGAGGGAATCACTGTTCCATTGTGATAATTCCTTCATCTTTCTGGGTTGAGCTTTCATTTCAGTTCAGAACGGCACACGCTCACAGCGTGTTGAATCCTGCTTTTGTTGATGCAAATACATCCTTAGAAGAGTTACTGTGAGTGGGACAGAGGAAATGCAACTCCCTCAACACTTGAGTGTGTGCAGCTCCCTCAACATCTTGCTCCTCCCTCTCTCCATAGTGCACTCACCAGATCTGTCACTCCCTTTCTCCCTATCGCCCACCCTCCTCTCAATCCTCAGCACACATTCCTCTCAGCTTCTCTCCTCTGTCTCCTCTCACTCTCCTCCTCTCTGCTCTTATCTTAATAAACCCTCTCCCACTTCCTCACCTCCCTCTCTTACTCTGCTCACCCCAACTTCCTCTCACTCTCACTTCCCTTCTCCACATTATGTCTGCAAACCACACCCCACCCCGCCTTTACAGACTGACCCTGAACCTCGGCCCATGTTCATTCCATGATAGCACCTTTCAATGTGCGACGGTGACATCGACAGGATAAGTAGCCTTGGTGACATCGGAACATACTGCCGTTTGGAGTTGGATGAAGCAGAGGAGGGAGAGAAAGAGACAGAGAGATAGAGGAAGAGGGAGGAGGAGAGAAGGGGAAGTGGGAGAGGGGGAGGGAGAGATAGAGAGAGTGGGGGAGAGAGGAGAGAGAAAAGAGGAGAAAAGAGGAAGAGACAGGGATCGAAAAGGGCCACTCCTTTTAAATGGAGACACATGGAATTTTCTAAAATTCTAAATCTGCCATGTAAGTTCCTTTAGGATCAATGAAGTGTCTATCTATCTGAGTGTAGGCGGGTGGCTGGGTACATTTGAGCTGGAGATACAGGGGGATGGGCACAGAAGTATAGATCAGACACGGCCATGCTGAATAAACATTATATCATAAGACTTCCTCCTCATCTGAATTGATTTCCCTGTAGTCTGAGGATGTACCCCTGGACCTGGGCTCCGCATTATGTGAAACATCCTCTCCATATCGGCTTTACAGTATTCGGGAAACACGCCTCACCCCAACTCCACACCCCGCCCATAATTCTAAACTCCAGCGGGAACAGCACAGAGACATCAAATACCACGAGCTGGTGTCTTGTTCAGCAGCTTCAGGTGCAGCACCTTGTTCAAAACCATCTGAAAATCCAAACAAACAACACCCACCTCCTTTCGTATTTCAACAAAGAATTCCAACAGATCTGTCTGGGAAGATTTCTCCTGAGGCCGACTTTGGCCGTACAGGGGAGGATTTGAAAGTACTGTCGTGGAACAGAATCACTGGCAGGGTCCAGCAGGCCTGAGTTGACTCTACTGTGCACTAGGTGTGTTAAAGATTCACTAAGTACCGGAGACAGAGTTTAAAATAGAACTGATTTACTTGTCTCAGATCCAGAATATTAAACTCCAGTCCCATTAAAGGTGAATGTGCAGCAGAAGAAACTCCTCCCATGCCCAGTGACCAGGGTGCAGACCTGGGTGTGGTGAGCAGCAGCAATAATTACAGAGTTCAGCACCGACAGTCACTCTCGAAATTGCATTCAGCAACGGTGATGGACAAATATCCAGCATGCAGCTCATTGAAACTTTCTCCCCAGTGTGAACAGTGTGTCACAAGTGTAACATGCTCTAAGGTTTCACTGCTAATGTAATGGCCTCTCTGTAATGTTTCACAGCTGAGGCAATGGTTTGTCTGTAGCAGCAATGTTTATGTTACGACTAGAGATACAGGTTATGGAGTGCGGGGCTATCCGATGATAGAAATGTTCTTTCTTGTGAGTCTAGAAGAGAGATTTTCGTGGTCTTTCGCTGGGGGAGATGAAAAGATGCAAATGGAGACAGTGGGCCCTTTTTCTTCTTTTTTTGTTTAACTTTACTAACCCTATAGTCAAAGTAAGAATTATAAAGCTCAATAGTTTAATCGGATATTGTGTACTGTTTGTTATTTCAGGGAACTGATTTGTAACAGGGAACACATCACACACCATCCACCCAAACAAGATTTCTCAAGTTTGGGCGGGCTGGGGGGCTATCACCCCCTATATTAAGCTGCTAGCCGAAGCGAGAGTTACATAAGCCCAGATGACTGAGTGAATCGCTTCCCACAATCACAGCAGGTGAATGGCTACTCTCCAGTGTGAACTAGCTGATGCATTTGATGGATATGGCTGAGAGAAACTCTTCCCAATGTCTGAGCAGGTAAACGGCCTCTACCCAGTGTGAACTCGCTGGTGTCTCTGTAGTTGAGATGACCGAGTGAATCCCTTCCCGCAGTCCGAGCAGGTGAACGGCCTCTCTCCAGTGTGAACTCGCTGATGTACCTTCAGTTTAGATGACCGAGTGAATCCCTTTCCATAGTGTGAGCAGGTGAACGGCCGCTCTCCAGTGTGAACTCGCTGATGTACCTTAAGGTTAGATGAACAAATGAATCCCTCCCCGCAGTTCGAGCAGGTGAATGGCTGCTCCCTTGTGTGAACTCGATGGTGAGCCATTAGGTCAGATGACCGAATGAATCCCTTCCCACAGTCTGAGCAGGTGAATGGCCTCTCTCCAGTGTGAACTCACTGATGTGTCTTCAGGTTAGATAACTGAGTGAATCCCTTCCCACAGTCTGAGCAGGTGAATGGCCTCTCTCCAGTGTGAACTCGCTGATGTACCTTCAGGTTAGATGAGCAAGTGAATCCCTTCCCACAGTCTGAGCAGGTGAATGGCCTCTCTCCAGTGTGAACTGACTTCTGTACCAGTCGTTTAGATGACTGAGTGAATCCCTTCCCACAGTCTGAACAGGTGAACGGCCTCTCCCCCGTGTGAACACGCTGGTGTACCTTCAGGTTAGCTGACCGAGTGAAACCCTTCCCGCAGTCCAAGCAGGTGATGGGCCTCCATCCAGTGTGAACTCGCTGGAGTACCTTCAGGTTAGATGAGCAAGTGGATCCTTTCCCACAGTCCGAGCAGGTGAACGGCCACTCCCTGGTGTGAACTCTTTGGTGAGCCATTATGTCAGATGACCAAATGAATCTTTCCTTAAAAATACAGCACATGACCTACTTCTGCCCAGTGTGAACTGACTGGTGTGGCCACAGGTGGGAAGACCGACCAAATCCCTTCTCACACACAGAACAGGTGAATGGACTTGTCCCAGTGTAAATTTGCTGATGTACATTCAGTTGAAATGATCGAGTGAATCCCTCCCCACAGTCTGAGCAGGAAGGATGATCGAGTGAATCCCTCCCCACAGTCTGAGCAGGAAGGATGATCGACTGAATCCTTCCCCACAGTCTGAGCAGGAAGGATGATCGACTGAATCCTTCCCCACAGTCTGAGCAGGAAGGATGATCGACTGAATCCTTCCCCACAGTCTGAGCAGGAAGGATGATCGACTGAATCCTTCCCCACAGTCTGAGCAGGAAGGATGATCGAGTGAATCCCTCCCCACAGTCTGAGCAGGAAGGATGATCGAGTGAGTCCCTCCTCACAGTCTGAGCAGGAAGGATGATCGAGTGAGTCCCTCCCCACAGTCTGAGCAGGAAGGATGATCGAGTGAGTCCCTCCCCACAGTCTGAGCAGGAAGGATGATCGAGTGAGTCCCTCCCCACAGTCTGAGCAGGAAGGATGATCGAGTGAGTCCCTCCCCACAGTCTGAGCAGGAAGGATGATCGAGTGAATCCTTCCCCACAGTCTGAGCAGGAAGGATGATCGAGTGAATCCCTCCCCACAGTCTGAGCAGGAAGGATGATCGAGTGAATCCCTCCCCACAGTCTGAGCAGGAAGGATGATAGAGTGAGTCCCTCCCCACAGTCTGAGCAGGAAGGATGATCGAGTGAATCCCTCCCCACAGTCTGAGCAGGAAGGATGATCGAGTGAATCCCTCCCCACAGTCTGAGCAGGAAGGATGATCGAGTGAATCCCTCCCCACAGTCTGAGCAGGAAGGATGATAGAGTGAGTCCCTCCCCACAGTCTGAGCAGGAAGGATGATCGAGTGAATCCCTCCCCACAGTCTGAGCAGGAAGGATGATCGACTGAATCCTTCCCCACAGTCTGAGCAGGAAGAATGATCGAGTGAATCCCTCCCCACAGTCTGAGCAGGAAGGATGATCGAGTGAATCCCTCCCCACAGTCTGAGCAGGAAGGATGATCGAGTGAATCCCTCCCCACAGTCTGAGCAGGAAGGATGATCGAGTGAATCCCTCCCCACAGTCTGAGCAGGAAGGATGATAGAGTGAGTCCCTCCCCACAGTCTGAGCAGGAAGGATGATCGAGTGAATCCTTCCCCACAGTCTGAGCAGGAAGGATGATCGAGTGAATCCCTCCCCACAGTCTGAGCAGGAAGGATGATCGAGTGAATCCCTCCCCACAGACTGAGCAGGAAGGATGATCGAGTGAATCCCTCCCCACAGTCTGAGCAGGAAGGATGATCGAGTGAATCCCTCTCCACAGACTGAGCAGGAAGGATGATCGAGTGAATCCCTCCTCACAGTCTGAGCAGGAAGGATGATCGAGTGAATCCCTCCCCACAGTCTGAGCAGGAAGGATGATCGAGTGAATCCCTCCCCACAGTCTGAGCAGGAAGGATGATCGAGTGAATCCCTCCCCACAGTCTGAGCAGGAAGGATGATCGAGTGAATCCCTCCCCACAGTCTGAGCAGGAAGGATGATAGAGTGAGTCCCTCCCCACAGTCTGAGCAGGAAGGATGATCGAGTGAATCCCTCCCCACAGTCTGAGCAGGAAGGATGATCGACTGAATCCTTCCCCACAGTCTGAGCAGGAAGGATGATCGAGTGAATCCCTCCCCACAGTCTGAGCAGGAAGGATGATCGAGTGAATCCCTCCCCACAGTCTGAGCAGGAAGGATGATCGAGTGAATCCCTCCCCACAGTCTGAGCAGGAAGGATGATCGAGTGAATCCCTCCCCACAGTCTGAGCAGGAAGGATGATCGAGTGAATCCCTCCCCACAGTCTGAGCAGGAAGGATGATCGAGTGAATCCCTCCCCACAGTCTGAGCAGGAAGGATGATCGAGTGAATCCCTCTCCACAGACTGAGCAGGAAGGATGATCGAGTGAATCCCTCCTCACAGTCTGAGCAGGAAGGATGATCGAGTGAATCCCTCCCCACAGACTGAGCAGGAAGGATGATCGAGTGAATCCCTCCTCACAGTCTGAGCAGGAAGGATGATCGAGTGAATCCCTCCCCACAGTCTGAGCAGGAAGGATGATCGAGTGAATTTCTCCCCACAGTCTGAGCAGGAAGGATGATCGAGTGAATCCCTCCCCACAGTCTGAGCAGGAAGGATGATCGAGTGAATCCCTCCCCACAGTCTGAGCAGGAAGGATGATCGAGTGAATCCCTCCCCACAGTCTGAGCAGGAAGGATGATCGAGTGAATCCCTCCCCACAGTCTGAGCAGGAAGGATGATCGAGTGAATCCCTCCCCACAGTCTGAGCAGGAAGGATGATCGAGTGAATCCCTCCCCACAGTCTGAGCAGGAAGGATGATCGAGTGAATCCCTCCCCACAGTCTGAGCAGGAAGGATGATAGAGTGAGTCCCTCCCCACAGTCTGAGCAGGAAGGATGATCGAGTGAATCCTTCCCCACAGTCTGAGCAGGAAGGATGATCGAGTGAATCCCTCCCCACAGTCTGAGCAGGAAGGATGATCGAGTGAATCCCTCCCCACAGTCTGAGCAGGAAGGATGATCGAGTGAATCCCTCTCCACAGACTGAGCAGGAAGGATGATCGAGTGAATCCCTCCTCACAGTCTGAGCAGGAAGGATGATCGAGTGAATCCCTCCCCACAGTCTGAGCAGGAAGGATGATCGAGTGAGTCCCTCCCCACAGTCTGAGCAGGAAGGATGATCGAGTGAATCCCTCCCCACAGTCTGAGCAGGAAGGATGATAGAGTGAGTCCCTCCCCACAGTCTGAGCAGGAAGGATGATCGAGTGAATCCCTCCCCACAGTCTGAGCAGGAAGGATGATCGACTGAATCCTTCCCCACAGTCTGAGCAGGAAGGATGATCGAGTGAATCCCTCCCCACAGTCTGAGCAGGAAGGATGATCGAGTGAATCCCTCCCCACAGTCTGAGCAGGAAGGATGATCGAGTGAATCCCTCCCCACAGTCTGAGCAGGAAGGATGATCGAGTGAATCCCTCCCCACAGTCTGAGCAGGAAGGATGATCGAGTGAATCCCTCCCCACAGTCTGAGCAGGAAGGATGATCGAGTGAGTCCCTCCCCACAGTCTGAGCAGGAAGGATGATCGAGTGAATCCCTCCCCACAGTCTGAGCAGGAAGGATGATCGAGTGAATCCTTCCCCACAGTCTGAGCAGGAAGAATGATCGAGTGAATCCCTCCCCACAGTCTGAGCAGGAAGGATGATCGAGTGAATCCCTCTCCACAGACTGAGCAGGAAGGATGATCGAGTGAATCCCTCCTCACAGTCTGAGCAGGAAGGATGATCGTGTGAATCCCTCCCCACAGTCTGAGCAGGAAGGATGATCGAGTGAGTCCCTCCCCACAGTCTGAGCAGGAAGGATGATCGAGTGAATCCCTCCCCACAGTCTGAGCAGGAAGGATGATAGAGTGAGTCCCTCCCCACAGTCTGAGCAGGAAGGATGATCGAGTGAATCCCTCCCCACAGTCTGAGCAGGAAGGATGATCGACTGAATCCTTCCCCACAGTCTGAGCAGGAAGGATGATCGAGTGAATCCCTCCCCACAGTCTGAGCAGGAAGGATGATCGAGTGAATCCCTCCCCACAGTCTGAGCAGGAAGGATGATCGAGTGAATCCCTCCCCACAGTCTGAGCAGGAAGGATGATCGAGTGAATCCCTCCCCACAGTCTGAGCAGGAAGGATGATCGAGTGAATCCCTCCCCACAGTCTGAGCAGGAAGGATGATCGAGTGAGTCCCTCCCCACAGTCTGAGCAGGAAGGATGATCGAGTGAATCCCTCCCCACAGTCTGAGCAGGAAGGATGATCGAGTGAATCCTTCCCCACAGTCTGAGCAGGAAGAATGATCGAGTGAATCCCTCCCCACAGTCTGAGCAGGAAGGATGATCGAGTGAATCCCTCCCCAAAGTCTGAGCAGGAAGGATGATCGAGTGAATCCCTCCCCACAGTCTGAGCAGGAAGGATGATCGAGTGAATCCCTCTCCACAGACTGAGCAGGAAGGATGATCGAGTGAATCCCTCCTCACAGTCTGAGCAGGAAGGATGATCGAGTGAATCCCTCCCCACAGACTGAGCAGGAAGGATGATCGAGTGAATCCCTCCTCACAGTCTGAGCAGGAAGGATGATCGAGTGAATCCCTCCCCACAGTCTGAGCAGGAAGGATGGTCGAGTGAATCCCTTGCTCCACTTCTTCAATATCTGGACGGAGACAGCAAAACTGGTGTGCTGTGTTCGAGATTCCCGTAGACAAATTCCTTGTCATTTTTAACTTGTAAAAAGATTTACAGAATCAATCAATGGGTGTCGGACAACATTTCAGATGAGATCACTTGAGTTGTCAAGGTGTGATCTGGCAACACACTGTTACAGTGAAGTTCAACCCAAGTTGGAGAGAGAAATCACCTTCTAACTGGGCACAGTGCTGGCATCTGGAATGACCCTCAAACTCTCTGATGCTCTTCCTGTCTCTATAAGAATGGGGCATTTCTGCCATCTCCAATCTGTGACTTGGCTCAGTTTGACTCTCTCCATTGGTATTATTCCCTGTTCCCACTGAGCTGCATGGTTTCCTGTTCCCACAGTAACTGAAACACTCTCACACAAAAAGCCAGCAATGCATTCCATGCACCCACCATCCTCTGTGTAAAAAAAGTTACCCCTGATATCCCCTCAGTATCAATTTTCAAGCACCTTAAAACTCTGCTCTCTTGTGTTAGCCATTTCAGCCCTGGGAAAATAACCTCTGGCTATGCACACGATCAATGCCCCTCATCATCTTACACAACTAAAAAAGCTCTTAACATAAACAAGGACATTTTACACATTATACGTGATCGAGTTCATCTGCACTCTCACACAACCTATGTAGCAGGCGGGTAACGGGTAATGAAGGATTTTCTCACCAGAGCTTTTGTACATTGTCCATATGTGGTTTGCTTGCTAAACTACGCTTTAAAAAATCAGATTTCCAAATATCACTCCACTTCTTCCCACTTGCAAATTCTCCAGCAACTTTTGCATCGCCACAATACACACAGGTAACAGCAGTTTCTATATTGGACATAAATATTTCCCCTGAACCCACCTGAGGAATTGAGGATGGAACCTATGTAACCTCTGGCTAAAAGAATAATTGGGACTGAATAGGAATTTTGAACTGAAGTGAACTCCGTTTTCAGCATTTAGCTAAGACAGGCTCATAACCAGTTCTCTGTGGCTTGCAGAGAGACACACTGAGAGCTGATGACATTATACATTGTACTCTCATTAGCTGATAACATTATACACTGTACTCTTGTTTGAGTAAGTGGAGGAGGACTCACTGATAAGGACAGGAATGAACTTCTGTTTGTAATTAAATCAGGGCCTTGCAAGGGGAATAACTGACAAGGACTGGACTGTACATCCATCTGTAATTAAAACCTTGATTTAGTGAACTCTCAATTCTAAGTAATTAAGTTTTGCACCAACAGACTTGGGTGTACCAGTTCAAACAACATATTGCAATTGTAATGTATGGGCTTACTATGTACAGGTATACGGCTGTAACCTGACTAAGTCAGTCCACTTGTCAGATGGTGGCAGTGCTTACATGCCTTCCCTTTGACAACTGGGTCTCAAACTCCTGCAGGGGAATGCGCAATAAACTGTGGTGATGATAAGAAACTGGACTCCCGAGTTTTAACTGGATTCAACTTTTAACATTTGTCATCAGGAACACGATCCCAATACAGGGAGTGCCAAGCAGACGGGCTGAGCAAGTGGCTGGACCACTCTGGGGACTGCAGAGAGTGACCGGGTGCCCAGTAGGTATTTTACCTTTTGTCACTCTCCGTTAGTTCATTTGGAGGTACGGTCCCTCGCCCAAGGCTGATTGCTTAGCTTAACGGGATCAGGAAAGAATCTGTCGAGAGGCTCGTATAAGGCAAAATTTTGCTAAGTGGGCAGGAGGCGGTACCAGGTAAATTTTACTAAGTGGGCAGGAGGCTTACATGCCAGGTAATTTCATTAATTGAGCAGGAGGTGCCAGCCGGGTAAAGTTACATGATCGATAATTGAGCAGGAGGCTTTGTGCCGGGTAAATGACAAAGAGAACATGGGTCAATTGCAGTCGATTAAGAGTTTTCCAGACAAGGAAAAAGATTTTCAAATGTTGAGTGCAGCGCTGAATAAGAAATTGGGGAATAAAATGTGGCCACGGACGGGGGAGGGTGCAGGAGCCTGGGATATTACATCATGAGAACAAGCAGTAAATTTGATATGGAAAAAGAACTGTGGAAAGAAGTGGAAATTGTTGAAAAGGGAATGGAAGGAAAAGCAGATATGAAGTGGAACAGTATATTATTAGCAAGTTGGAGGAACAATGCATGTGACAACAGGATAGAGGTATGTAATGCAAAGGTTGGGAGATGCTAAAAGTGAAGTGTGAATGGGTGGATGGATGCCGAAAATGAGAGCAGGAAGAACAACGTAAGCAAACCAAGGCCGGCCCAGATAGGAGAGAAGGGCAGGAACGTCAGACAGACATACTTTATTGACCCCGGGGGAAATTGGGTTCCGTTACATACTGATAGGGAAACAAGGGATAAACAAGGGTCATACCGACCCTGTTTGAGGACAGTGACCGTGATGAGGAGTGGGCACCCACCGTACCTCTCCTACCTTACCAGGGGCCAAGTTCACCCAGTGATCCCAAACCCCAACGGTGGCCGCTCGGGTAAAACAGCAGGACAGGGAAGGGCGGGGGGTGTCACTTTACCATGTGATCCTGAAAGGGAATACTGAGGTTTATTCCGAGACAGGGAGGGAAGAATTCAATAAAACCCCAGTTAATGGCTCCACAAAGACAATTCCCACCTGAATGCTGCCCAATCCACGAGCAGGAGGAGGGACAGCCCTCAGTGATCCCTGTGTCTGCACCCCGGAAGCCTCAAGAAACGAGAATGATCATGAATCAGGCCCCAGATAGAAAAGAAAACCCAGCAGTGTGTCGGCAATACAAAAATGTTTAATGCAACTCCACAAGATTTATTCAGTCTCTGCTGCATGATTCTCTCAGCTGCTGAGGGGAGGAAATGGAAGGCAGATTTGAGATACCAAACCTATCAGGAGTTACAGGCGGGAAAACATAATGAGAATGAACAGACAGACCAGATTATTCAAGCCTTGGAAAGGGCTCTCCAGCAACCTGTAAACATCACTAAAGTAGATGAATGCAAACCTAACCCTGGGGAATCGGGACCAGACTATTGGGAGTGATTTGTGGCCTGCTATGGCACTTTCGCAGGAGACCAAGCATTTAATAATGGGAATCTGTCCCCCCAGTTTAATGCCCTACTGTTCTATCGCTTAGCAATATAGATAGCCAACAGGATTAAAAATAATATGGATTGGCCTGACAATGACCAAAATGGAATACGTTGAGCTTTGACATATCATTGCGACCCGACTTTCGAATCCCGATCGACCCTGAAGGGAACTAATATTAAAGGAGAATATGTTCAGTGGAAAGAAGGATGTGAACGGGCTATATCTGGGGATCAGAAATGGGAACAGAAGAACAGAAAGCTGCCACGGGACAGGTGGGGAAAACAACCCGTTTAGAAATGGACAAGCAAGGATGCTTCCTACTGTGATTTCCACCCCTCAGGAAGAGCCCAATGTAATATTGCAAGTTGCTGGAATTCCAATTCCGTTTATGATTGATATGGGGGCAACCACAACCACTCTCGATCAGGAAACAGTATCAGAAAAGGGATTCCAGCTATCAGACGCTACAATCACTGTGTCTGGCTTTGAAGGCATAGGATGTACGTATTCACATAACCAGCCACTGCAGGTGGAATTCCAGGGGAACCAGTGTGAGGTTTCATTCACAGTCACCACCAGTCGGGGGTGTAATCTAGCAGGGAGAGACTTGCTCTGTCTGTTGGAAGTCGAGATCCTCTGCAGAGACAATGGTATCACCCTGCAACTAGCGAACAACCGACAGCTTCCCCAATTTCTGACCCCCCCCCCCCAGTGGTGGGCACTTAATCCGGACTCCACTGAGTTTGAACCCCTTCTGCCAGCGGCCGACTCTCATGTGACTCTGTACTTTGACCCTACGGGGTGCTCAACTGAGGAAAGCCATATTTATGCAGCCCTCGAGGGACAGAAGTTCCCATTCACGGTGATTGGACAGGTTAAAGGAAGCGAGGGCAGTTCATTACTGTCTGAAGTTCTGGATTCCCTTTGGCGACAGACAGGACTGGTGGCTGCCCATACCAGCATCAGGGTTTGCCCTGGGTTCCCTGCCTACACCCTGACAAAACAAGCCTCCAGCACGAAAGAAGACTGGCGAGATTTCCTGTGGGCCAACTCCGATACTGGAAGGAGTCGGAAGTGAAGACGGGACATCTAGTAAAACTCTCTTTTAATGTTGACAAAACCCAAGATGTTGCACCACATCTCTGGGCAATTTCAGGCCATGAAGTCGGCCGCACCAACTGCCCCCCGTCTGGATCACAGTGAAAGAAGGACAGACTCTCCCATCCATTCTGCAATACCCCCTCAAGCCTGAGGCAACTTTTTACGAGGATGGAAGCTCTTTTGTGGATCCATCAGGAAAACGATATTCTGACTATGCGATAGTGACGGACAGTGAAGTAATTGAGCAGGCCTCTTTTGAAGCAGCTGTCTCCGCCCAGAAGGCTGAGCTGTTTGCTCTGACTCGTGTCTGTATCCCAGCAACAGACAGAAATGGGAACGTTTACACAGACTCCTGTTATGCGTTTGGAATGGTCCATGACTACGGGGCTCTCTGGGAACAGGGGGATTCCTGACGTCCTCTGGCCACCCCATTAGTAATGCCACCTTTGTAAACAACTTACTCACCGCTCTACAGCTACCTCGAGTTTTGGCTATTATTAAGTGTGCAGCCCACGTCCGCATGTCTAACCTGGTCACTACGGGCAATGCTTTAGCAGATGAGACAGCGAAAAGTGCGGCACAATCCTCGGTAGTTGCAGTCCGCTCGGGTTCCCGTCAAGCAATCCTCCATGACTCAAGCAGAACGGGTTTGCCAGACATGCGGGAGGTGCGTACTTTCCAGGGGGACGTCTCTGAGGATGAGCGCAAACTGTGGTCCCAGATGGGATGCCAGAAAGACCCCGACCTAGGTTTTTGGATCACCCAGTGGGACAGGTTTGTGTTCCTACACAGTTTTTACTTACATTGGTCAATTATGTACATAACTGTACACACTTGGAAAAGGAAGGAATGGTTGGTAACCTGTACCCTGCACACCGGGTACGACTCCCTTGACCGGTGAAACATTTTCGTGTCTACAAGTTGATTTCATTGAATTGCCTCGAGTACATTGCTATAGATACTGCTTAGTTATTATAGACGTGTTTAGTAGATGGGTTGAAGCTTTTCCAACTACCATTAATACTGCTGACTGTTGTGAAGGTATTATTACGGGAAATAATTCCCAGGTACGGCCTGCTGGAGATGCTGAGCTCTGACAATGGCCCACACTTTGTGGTGAAAGCAAACGAAGGGGTACGTAACGAACTAGCTATCAAGCAACAATTCCACTGTGTACACCACTCACGGGCCACCGGTATAGTAGAAAGAGCCAATGCAACTCTGAAGAGTAAACTGGCCAGACTAACAGCGGAGACTGGACTCACTTGGATGAAGGTCCGACCATTAGCCCGATTCCACATGAGGGTTACCCCACAGGGGAAAACAGGGTTGTCACCAGCTGAAATCATTTCTGGACGCCCCATGAGGACACCCTGGGAACAAAGTCTCAGGATTAAAGGCTAAATGAATAAGAATAAGGAACCTTGGTTCTCCAGGGAACTCTGATAAAGAAAACAAGAGATGTATGACATGTATAAGAAACAGGGAGCAAATAAGGTACTAGAGGAGTATAAAAAGAGTAAGAAAATACTTAAGAAAGAAATCAGGAGGGCTAAAAGAAGACATGAGGTTGCTTTGGCAGTCAGGGTGAAGGATAATCCAAAGAGCTACATCAGGTATGTTAAGAGCAAAAGGATAGTAAGGGATAAAATTGGTCCTCTTGAAGATCAGAGTGGTCGGCTATGTATGGAACTGAAAGAAATGGGGGAGATCTTAAATTTTTTTTTGCGTCTGTATTTACTAAGGAAACTGGCATGGAGTCAATGGAAATAAGGCAAACAAGTATTGAGGTCATGGAACCTATACAGATAGAAGAGGAGGAGATGCTTGCTATCTTGAGGCGAGTAGATAAATATCCAGGACCTGACAGGGTATTCCCTCAGACCTTGAAGGAGACTAGTGTTGAAATTGCAGGGGCCCTGGCAGATATATTTAAATGTCGTTATCTACGGGTGAGGTGCCAGGGATTTGGAGGATAGCTCATGTTGTTCCGTTGTTTAAAGCAGGCTCTAAAAGTAATTCTCGAAATTATAGGCTGGTAAGTTTGATGTCGATAGTGGGTAAAATATTGGAGGAGTACTAAGAGACAGGATCGACAATTATTTAGATAGACAGGGTCTTATTAGGGAGAGTCAACATGGCTTTGTGTGTGGTAGGTCATGTTTAACAAATATATTAGAGTGTTTTGAGGAGGTTACAAGGAAAGTGGATGAAAGCAAGGCAGTGGATGTTATCTACATGGACTTCAGTAAGGCCTTTGACAAAGTCCCGCATGGGAGGTTAGTTAGGAAGATTCAGTCGCTAGGTATAGATGGTAAGGTAGTAAATTGGATTAGACATTGGCTCAATGGGAGAAGCCAGAGATTGGTAGTGGAGGATTGTTTCTCTGAGTGGAGGCCTGTGACTAGTGATGTGCCACGGGGATCAGTGCTGGGTCCATTGTTATTTGTCATCTATATCAATGATCTGGATAATAATTTGGTAAATTGGATCAGCAAATTTGCTGATGATACAAAGATCGGAGGTATAGTGGACAGTGAGGAAGGTTTTCAAAGCTTGCAAAGGGATCTGGACCAGCTAGAAAAATGGGCTGAAAAATGGCAAATGGAGTTTAATACAGACAAGTGTGAGGTATTGCACTTCAGAAGGAAAAACCAATGTAGAACAGATAAGGTAAATGGTGGGGCACTGAGGAGTGCAGTAGAAGAGGGATCTAGGAATACTGATACAAAATTCCCTAAAAGTGGCGTCACGGGTAGATAGGGTAGTAAAGAGAGCTTTTGGTACATTGGCCTTTATGAATCAAAGTATTGAGTATAAGAATTGGAATGTTATGGTGAGGTTGTATAAGGCATTGGTGAGGCTGAATTTGGAGTATCATGTGCAGCTCTGGTCACCGAATTACAGGAAGGATATTAATAAGGTTGAAAGAGTGCAGAGAAGGTTTACGAGGATGTTGCCGGGACTTGAGAAACTGAGTTACAGAGAAAGGTTGAATAGTTTAGGACTTTATTCCTTGGAGCGTAGAAGAATGAGCGGAGACTTCATAGAGGTATATAAAATTATGATGGGTATAGATAAAGTGAATGCAAGCAGGCTTTATCCACTGAGGCTAGGGGAGAAAAAAACCAGAGGACACGGGTTAAGGGTGAAGGGCAAAAAGTTTAAAGGGAACATGGGGGGGGGGGGGGGCTTCTTCACAACTGGTTCTGACAGAGGCATAACTGGTTCTTCTGGGCATATTCAGTCTCACTCCCAACTATTCCCTACCTTCCTTTGTGCAGGTACGTAATGTCTAAAGGACCAGTGTTTGAGTAAATGAGACTCACCAAACTTTCTCCTGACTGAATCAATGGAAACCCTGAGTCAGATGGGTTCTCTCCAGTTGGTGCTCTCAGTCCTCGGGCTGGTTCACTTGTTGCTGTTCCCTCGTCTTCAGTCGTGGTTTTTCTTCCAATGAATCTCTCACTGCAGGTCTAACTTTAACATGAAAGATAATGAAGCACATTAACATTACAAAGGAGGACCAAACATTTCTGCTTAATGTTACTAGGAACAAAACTCACTGAAATTTAAACGTTGAAGGCAAATATAATGATCTCAGTGAACAATCTTTTATTGTCCCTCATACGTCACAAAACGATATGGGATAAGAAGGAGCCATCATTCAGTCATGGTAAGACATAAGACAAAGGAACAGAATTAGATGATTCGATCCATCTGGTCTGCCACAACACTCAACCAGGGCTGATTTTTATTCCAACACCATATTCCTGCCTTCCTCCTGTAACCCTGAAGCTACTTAGCAATCATGAATATATTAATGTCTGTCATAAATATACCCAAATGGCAGCCTCAATCAGACTCTGTGGCAACAAATTCCACAGATCAGACATATTTTGGCAAAAAAAAATTCTCAACTGAATTTTAACAGGAAGCATCTTTATTCTGAGACTGTGCTGTCAGATCACAGACTCTCCGTCTAATGGAAACATCCTCTCCATGTCCACTGTATCCAGGCTTTTCAGCATTCGGTAAGTTTACTTAACCATACATCCCTCCACCACCCCCACCGTCCCTCTGAACTCCATCGAGCACAGGTCCAGAACCATCAAATGCTCCTCATACATAACGCAAATCATTCCTGAGATTATTCATGTACACCTTGTTAGCAACAACTGTACTGAACACATTTCCAGGAATAACAGACAAATTGGTACCAGGATAATTTAAAGGGAAACGTTGTACTTTCTTTACTGTTCTACTATCACATGTGCTGGCGCGTGGCCAAGTGGTTAAGGCGTTGGTCTAGTGATCTGAAGGTTGCTAGTTCGAGCCTTGGCAGAGGCTGCGTGTGTGTCCTTGAGCGACGACACCGGTGCCAAACTGTATGGGTCCTAATGCCCTTCCCTTGGACAACATCGCTGGCGTGGAGAGGGGAGACTTGCAGAGACTCTAACGGAGGCCTACAAACTATCACAGCCATTTTCATTTCCAGGTTAAAACAGGTCCATTTCATGAAATATAAACCAAGAAATAAAAAGAAACTGGAATTACCAGAAACACTCAGCAGGTAAGGAACAGCTTACAATACAATTCAATTAATAACATTTCATCAGATTGAGTTCAAACATTTTCAGTTTTTAGTGCAGATCTCCAGCACAGCTGCCTGATTTCCACTATGTGACAGTGGGGGGGGGGGGGGGGGGATTTCCAAACACAGTTTGAACACCAGACTCAGGGTCTATTTCTACTGTTGTAAACACGGAACAGCCCATTTACTCACAGCCTCTCCCTGTGAGGATGAAATGGGAACTCATCCTCTCCTCAGATTGGCAGTCATTGCTTCCAAAGGAACTCCAGAAACAAATATCTGATCCCAGACCAGAAATACTCGATCAACACCTCACAAGCCCAAACAGCTCAATCCCTGGTCCAATTTACCTGGATCAAAAACCGTGATCTCCCAAGACCCAACCTCACAGACTCACACAGCTGAATCTGCCACTCACCGACCCTAAGAGTCTCACACATCGTCCCCACATCTCACACTGGGTAGCGCAATCTAAAATTTCTGCTTCATTGCAGGATCTGTATCTTACAGCCCCATCTGTAGAAGCTCAAACCAAAGTCAAAGCCAAAACACCAATAGTTCCATTTGCCTGGAATGCCGATCACAGGATTAGAGCCCAAGCACCAACTCTCCCAGTACTCTTTGCTGCCAGTAAAATGTTGCAGTGTGTCAGCCCGTCACTGTTCATAAACTAGCACCTCCACACCAGTGCACAACAGAACTGGGACCTGATAACCCTCTGACATTCCAACTAACAATAACCGATTCTGGAAATGACTCAGTGAGGCCAAAGGGACAAAAGAACACTTCACAATGAAGACAAGGGTTGGAAGAAAGTTTGCTGATATATAACATTGAGGAGGTGGGATACAAGGCGGACTGAGGATGACCCAGATGGTTGATGTATATCACTGAAACGGTGTGAGGAGACTGGACAGAGGTTGAACAAGATGAGCTGATGGAACCAGGTGGGAGAAGGGATCAAGGACGATCACTGATGGTCCTCCAGCAACACATAGGTACTGAATGAATAGTACATACTATTGTACAAAAGATTCTAAAATGACAGAAATAGCAAAAATAACAAGAACTTTGCCAGATATACTTTGACCCTCACCAAAATTTTTATCAACACAACATAGAAAGTTTCCCATCCGGACACTTCACGTTTTGCATGGTAACTACTCTGCCCGTGACTGCGAGGAACTGCACAGACCTTTGGATCCAGATCAGCACATCACAGAAACCATTCTCCCCCCTAGACTTCCCAGTCCCTCGGTAAAGCAGGCAGTGAAATCAAAGATCCCCACAACCTGGGACGTTCTCCTTTCTCACCCACCCCAGTCCGGGAGAAGACACAACAGCCATAAAGCTCCAGGACAAATGTGAGGAGCCTCAAGAAGCGAGGCGAGTTGGGGGAAGTTAACAGGACTCCGTGGCCAACATCAGATTTCCCAACACAACATGGAGGATGCATGACCACCAATCTGGAGATTGTGAACATGCACAAAGAGATCGTTACATCTGCGGTTAAATGGGAGGGACAAATGGGATCACGTGACCGGTGGGGTCTAACACCCCAGGCATAGTCTCCAGCTTCCCAGCACTCTGTGGAAATAAACAAACTTGCCCCTCACATCTCCTCTCACCTTAAATGTGTCAGACATTTCAACCCCCAGGTAAAACATAACGTCTGTCCACTCTACCTATTCCTCTCGTAATCTTGTAAACGTCCGTCCAGTCTCACCCCAGCCTGCGCCGCTCTGGAGAAAACAACACAAGTTTGTCCAGCCTCTCGTTATAGCTCATGCCCTCTAATCCAGGCAGTGTCCTGGTAAACCTCTTCTGCGCCCTCTCCAAAGCCCCGACATCCTTCCGAGAATGGGGGCGACCAGAACTGTTTGAAAAACTCCAGATGAGGGCTAACAAGTTTTACAAAGCTGCAACACAACTTCATGACTTTTGAACTAATTCAACTAATAAAGACAACCACGCCATTTGCCTTCTTAACCACCCGATCAATCTGTGCAGTCCCTTTCAGGGAGCGATGAACTTGGAGTCTAAGATCCCTCTGATCATCGACACTGTTCAGGGTTTTGCATTTAACACTGTTCATACATTCAGGGCTGCAGTGCTACCAGAGCTCACCGGAGAGCCGCTCCGACACCTCTGTAAAAAAGTCAAAATAAACAAGCACGGAATTTAACAGCGGCCGCATATTAAATAGAGGGAATTTTACCGAAGCGGGGGTTGGAAAGAGGGGGTGTTGGCTGGTGGGGAAAAATACCACTAATAACATTAGGATATTTGATCGTTTTTGGTGAAATCCTGGAGCTGTGACTGTTTTTTATTTAGGTATTTGTGAAATTCCTTCTCGCTCGACCCATTGTCCTAGGAAGCTGGGAAATACCTGCACAGAAGTGCGAGCATTTTTCCGCTCTTTCCAATGGGTACCATTGGATTCCAGGAAGGAGCTATATTAAGCAAGGAATGAACATAGAAACCCAAGTTTAAAAGTCGAAAACAATGAAAGAAAAATTCACTGCTCGCTCATCTTCTTCCTGATTTTGATCAAATACACAAGCTAATCATCCAAAATCCTCTTCTACACCTGGATAAATTTAGTTTTGTTTTACAAGCTAAATGGAAGAAAAGCATTTCTGGGCTATAAGCTAGTTTTACGTCATTTCAACTATTATTAATAGCGAATCAACCCCTTGGCCTCGCTCTACCAATTGTAGCTGATGGGAAAGAGGCTCTTTTTCTCTTTGTGTTGATAGGAAAAAGAGTAATTTAGTGAGGCAATGAACGAGATGAAATGCATTTCCAAAACTCCCAAATGGTTGCTGTCCTCCCGTTAACATTTGTCACTTGCAAACTACGATATTTTCTATTTGTATAAATGCGATAATAATTCATGTAAAGATTCAAGCTTCTTTAACTTTTTATATATTTAAAGACTAAACAGAATCTGTAAAGATCGAACCACGTAACACCCGACGTGTGAGAATATTGAGTATCGACACTCACAGGTACACTTCCCGTCCAACCATTTCTGTGAGAGAAACGGTACGAGGCAGAGTTGCCAACCTACCACCTTTGAGACTAATATTCAGCAATATTCCTGGCTTTAGCAATAGTTCGTCAGACGTTCTTTTTTCATACTTGATTACTTGGTTCCAATTTAGGTGGCTAAAAGTGTAAAAAAAATGAATGGCTTTATTTCTGTTATTTTTATACCTCTGAGGAACACTGCTAAGCGCTGCGGGCCCTGCCGTCTGCTCCGACTCACTCGTATTAGTAAGGCTACATCTGTGGTGGTCCGTGGATTACTCGCTAATCCTAAAGTAAATTTTTCTCACTAACAACCCTTTGGCTTCTAAGCAAACAAAGTTATTTTACTTGCTTGATAATTATATTTTATGATAATCAGTTAAGTGCAACCGTGCAATACTTTGTCATATTATTAAGTATTATATGTTTAATTGTACCAGTTATACACTGAAATGTAGTGAGAGGCTGTAATCTTGTTAATGTCTTAGCTATCACTATATTTCTGTGGAGCTCTGGAATTCACATATTTCTTTCATCTTGGTTTACTGCTTGACATTATAAGAAGCCCTATATATGTCACACCCAATTTGTGTACCTGCTCATTACACGAATGGGGCAAGGAAGTTGCCCAGTACATGAAATGAACAGGTACACAAATTGGGTGTCACACACCAGAGGTGATTGATAACTTCGTGGCCTAAGGTGGAACGAGTCAATTTTACAAAGCCGAGCAATTTTCAATTATCTGAAACAGAAATACCGCAAAAGTTATTAATTTCAAACTGTGAGAGCTGAAGCCATAAATTAAGATGTGCGTTTCTGAAAGAGGTTGGGGGGGTCAGTGCAGTAAACAAATGTGATTTAATTATGTCTGATAAGCAGGAATGCAAAAGCCCTGACGAGATTAATTGCTTGTGGAATCATTGAAGTCCTGAGATATGGACTATTGTTTTACAGAAATGTGTAAAAAAACAACTCCAAATATGGAATGGGATAAGACTATGTACCTCCCGAGTCAGGGAGGGGAGGAGTAATGAAGAAGGATAAAACCTGTTGCCCTGTAAGGTTCCGGGTTCCCTTCTCTGAGGGAGCCCAGCTCTGCAGAAATGTTAATAAACTTTGTTTCCTTGAATTTGTCTTGAAGCCATTATTCGGGAGCGTGGCTCGTTTCTGACAAAACTTTATGCATAATCACTCAAAGAGTTGAACCACGTGCAGGTACAGAGAGTTGTATAACTTTAAGCCTTCTAACTTAGGCCACGAACTTATCAACCCCACACCCCCCCCCACCCCCACCACCACCCCCACCCCCCGTACAGCTTCGGAACCTAAAAAATTGCCACTGCACCCCTGCTCCAGCCGTCCGGCAGAGCTCGGGCCTGACCCTTTCCCAATGATGCAACCGACCCACATTTACACAATTTCGGGATCAGCCCCGACTCACCCCCGCTCGAATCGGAAAACCGCCAACAGCTGCAGAGAGCACTGCGCATGCGTATAGCAGACGTTTCTCCGCAGCGCACCTGTGGCCGGAGGTCCCACACAGCGCCACCTGTGGCAAGAGGTCCATACAGCGCCACCAGTCTCTGGAGGTCCATGCAGCGCCACCAGTCTCTGGAGGTCCATGCAGCGCCATTAGTGGCTGGAGGCGGGAGGGACAACGGAGAGGTAAATCACAAACACCACAAAGTCTGCAGATGCTGGAAATTCAGAGCAACACAAACAAAATGCTGGCGGAACTCAGCAGGCCGGGCAGCCTCTATCGAAAAGAGTTTCAGTTGAACCCTCCTTCAGGACTGAGATGGGATGGGAGAAATATCTGAAAAAAATCGGGGCGGGTGAGGAAATGTCTCGCTGGAAGGTGATAAGTGAAGCCAGGTTGGTGGGAAAGCTCAAGAGCAGAAGAAAATAGAGTCTAATAGGAGAGGGGAGTGGAGAATAGGAGAAAGATATGGAGCAGTGGACCCAGAGAGAAGTGATACGCAGGTGAGAGGACGTGAAAAGTCAGAGAGGAAGAGAGGGAGTGGGAGGGAGGGGTGTGAGGGAAATTTGTTCACCGGAAGGAGAAATCGATATTCATGCCATCAGGTTGTGGGGGTGGGGGTACATACACGGAATATGAGGTGCTGATCCTGGACCCTGAAGGTAGCTTCATCTTGGCACAAGAGGAGGCGATGGGTTGACACGTCGGAACGAGAATGGGAATCGGAATGAAAATGTTTGGACACCGGGAACTCCCGCTTGGAGCGGATAGTTCGAAGTTTAATTTATTATAAAGCAGGTATCCATAAACAACTCTGAGTTTTTTTGTTCTTCTCCGGAGAACCACGAAACAAAGAAAGAGCATGAAAGTCGCTCAGGGAGAAAAATCAAACTCCCACCCCACCCCCCGCATAAAACAGAACGTCATCCTGATCATCAACCCCCAAACCCACCCCTCCAGACAAAAGGGAACTATAATATTGATGCCCCCCCAAAAACAACCCTACCCTGCATAACTGCGGAGGAGCCGGTGTCACGAGTGTAGAGGCGGCCGCATCGGGAGCAGTGGACACAACAGGCGACCCCGGAAGATTCACAGGTGAAGTGTCGCCTCACCTGGAAGGATGTTTGGACAACGGAGAGAGTTCGGCCGTCCGGCCCTTTCACTGTGACACCCCGACCTCCACATCAAATCCGTCCAAACGAATCTGGGTGAACTTTAATGACCAATAAATATAATTCCTCTCAGCGATCAGCTGTCTGAGTGATCCCCTGACTCTGAGAGGAAGGGCTATCTATGGTCCACACTGTCAGGGTGTTGAGTTTACCAGGAGACAAAGACTGCAGGGACGAGAGGTTTTCTGTTGACTAATACACTGTGTGTGGACCCCGCTGGCAATTCTGGTGTTGTGACCCGAATCGAGACAAACACCACGCTGCCCACTCCACCAACAACACGGCACAGCCGGACACATAACAGGGGACTTTACATCCCACAACACTGGATTCAGTGATGAAACCCGGGATTAATGTTGTTGTCCCACTGAAAGGTCCATTAAATGCCAGCGCTCTCCCACAGGTGACGTCACACAGCTCCTCCCCCCACGCGCCTGTCGTCACACACCGGCTCCCCACACCGGGATCTGCCCTCACGTGCGCGGTGTCTTACGTCACCCACGCGCTGCTGCGCTCGAGCTTTATCGGTTGAACGGCTGGGCTAATAATCACGTGACCAGCCCCTCCCGCACCGCTGGCAACAGAGGATTAAGGCGCTGCGCTATTCCCATTGGTGCGAAGCGATGTCAATCACCGGTTACAACCAGTCGCGGAGGCGGACAGGCCGAGTGGGCGTTACCCCGCTGAGTCCGCCTCCCGCTCGGAGAAAAGCTCAAAGTAAATGTCCGCTTTCTGATTGATTTCCATTTCCCTCCGAGGGAAGTTGGGGCGTTTGTGAAGCGTCTCCCGCGGCCGGAGTCCGATGTATCGCCGGGAGGTAGGAGGAGACCGCTCGGCCCGTCGGTGTGATGCCGGCTCCCCGCGGAGGGGGGATTTCATTGAGAGGGTGAAGATGGTGAGAGAGGGGGCGGACAGGATGTTTGTCCCGGGGGGGACAGGAGGGGCTCATCTGTGGAACTGTCTGAGCCCACGGTGGTGTCGAGCGGAGGGATTCACCACCTTGGGGGGGGGGGGGGCAAACACCGGCAGACTGTTGCCCTGCAAGCGGGGCAGAGTGACAATTATTTGTGTTTTGTTGGGATTGTACCTGGAGGAGGGTGAAAAAAAAACTAAATATATCAGGGATGGGGTAAGAAGGGGAGGAGGGTCATTAACTGAAGTTAGAGAAGTCAATCTTCATGCCATCAGGTTGGAGGCTACCCAGCCGGTATATGTTATTGTTCCTCCAACCTGAGTGTGGCTTCATCTTGACAGTAGAGGAGGCCATGGATAGACATACCAGAATGGGAATGGGACGTGGAATTAAAATGTGTGGCCTCTGGGAGATCCTGCTTTCCTTGGCAGACCGAGCGTAGGTGTTCAGCGAAATGGTCTCCCAGTCTGCGTCGGGTCTCACCAAAGGCCACACCGGGAGCACCGGACGCAGTATACCACTCCAGCCGACTCACAGGTGAAGTGTCGCCTCACCTGGAAGGACTGTCTGGGGCCCTGAATGGTGGTGAGGAAGGAAGTGTAAGGGCAGGTGTAGCACTTGTTCTGCTTACAAGGATAAGTGCCAGGAGGGAGATCGGTGGGGAGGGATGGGGGGACAAGGGAGTCGCATAGGGAGCGATCCCTGCGGAAAGCAGAAAGGGAATGTGGAGGGAAAGATGTGCTTGGTAGTGGGATCCCGTCGGAGGTGGCGGAAGTTACGGAGAATTATACGTTGGACCCGGAGGCTGGTGGGGTGGTAGGTGAGGACAAGGGGAACCCTATCCCGAGTTGGGTGGTGGGCAGATGGGGTGAGGGCAGATGTGCGGGAAATGGGAGAGATGCATTTCAGAGCAGAGGTGATGACAGACAGACATACTTTATTGACCCCGAGGGAAACTGGGTTTCGTTGCAGACGCACCACCAAGAATAGTGAAGAAATATTGCAATATAAAACCATAAATAATTAAATAATAATAAGATAATCATGCCAAGTGGAAATAAGTCCAGGGCCCGCCTATTGGCTCAGGGTGTCTGACACTCCGAGGGAGGAGTTGTAAAATTTGATGGCCACAGGCAGGAATGACTTCCTATGACGCTCAGTGTTACATCTCGGTGGAATAAGTCTCTGGCTGAATGTAATCCTGTGCCTAACCATTACATTATGGAGTGGATGGGAGTCATTGTCCAAGATGGCATGCAACTTGGACGGCATCCTCTTTTCCGACACCACCGTCAGAGCCCCTTTGTTTAAAAAAGGAAGACATCTTCTTCGTCCTGGAATGAAAAGCCTCATCCTGAGAACAGATGCGGCGGAGACGGAGGAATTGCGAGAAGGGGATAGCATTTTTGCAAGAGATAGGGTGGGAAGAATAATAGTCCAGGTAGCTGTGAGAGTCTGTAGGCTTATAGTAGATATCAGTAGATAAGCCGTCTCCAGAGATGGAGACAGAAAGATCAAGAAAGGGGAGAGAGGTGTCGGAAATGGACCAGGTAAATTTGAGGGCAGAGTGAAAGTTAATGAAGTCAACGAGCTCAGCATGCGTGCAGGAAGCAGACCCAATGCAGTCGTCGATGTAGCGAAGGAAAAGAGGGGGATGGATACCCGTATAGACTTGGAACATGGACTGTTCCACATAACCAACAAAAAGGCAGGCATAGCTGGGACCCATGCGGGTGCCCATGGCTACCCCCTTGGTTTGGAGGAAGTGGGAGGAGACAAAGGATAAATTATTGAGAGTAAGAACTAATTCCGCTAGACGGAGGAGAGTGGTTGTAGAGGGGAATTGTTTAGGACTGGAATCCAAAAAGAAGCGGAGAGCTTTGAGACCTTCCTGGTCGGGGGTGGAGGTATAGAGGGACTGGACGTCCATGGAGAAAATAAGGCGGTGGGGGCGAGGGAACTTAAAATCATTGAAAAAATTCAAAGCGTGAGAAGTGTCACGAACATAGGTGGGAAGGGATTGAACAAGGGGGGGATAAGACAGTATCAAGGTATGCAGAAATGAGTTCGGTGGATATATATCTGCCCACTTACCTGGTGACGCGCATGCTCGGTGGGGCAGGAGCAATCTGAGACAATGGGTCCACCTGGACAGGCAGGTTCAAGGTATCCACTACTTCCGGTAGGCTTTTTCTGTACATTGGTGTTTCCATTCTAGGTCTTGATGCAACCAGTCAATATACTCTTCACCTCACATCTATTGGAGTTTTTCAAAGTTTTAGATACCAAATCTTTGCAAACTTCTAAGGAAGTGGGGGCATTTCTTTGTACTTTGTAATGGCACTGCATGCTATGCTGGACCCAGAACAGATCCTCTGAAATGATAACACTAAGGAATTTGAAGTTGCTGACCCTCTTCACCTCTGATCCTCCAATGAGGACAGGCTCTTGGACATCGGTTTCCTCAGCTCCCTGGTCTTGCTGACGTTGAATGAGAGTTGTTGTTGTGGGCACCAGTCAGCTGTGTCTAATCTCCCTCCTATATGCTGCTTTGCCCAAGGACAGTGGTGTCATCAGCAAACTTAAATCTGGCGTTGAAGCTTTGCTTGGCCTCCCAGTATAAAGTGAGTCGGGCAGGGAACTAATCATACAGCCTTGAGGTGCACCAGTGTTGATGGTGATTGTGGAGGAGATGTTGCCAATCTGAACTGATTAGGGTCTGCATGTGAGGAAATTGAGGATTCGATTCAAGTCAAGTCAACTTTTATTGTCATTTCAACCATAACTGCTGGTACAGTGCATAGTAAAAATGAGACAATGTTTTTCAGGACCATGGTTTACATGACACAGTACAAAAAATTAGACTGAACTACGTAAATAAAAAAAAAACACAGAGAAAGCTATACTAGACTACAGACCTACACTGGACTGCATAAAGTGCACAAAAACAGTACTGGCATTACAGTAAATAATAAACAGTTGCACAAGTAGGTGTTGAGGCCTAGGTCTTGAAGCAAATTGATTTGTTTTGAGGGGTTAATAGTATTGAATGCAAAACTGTAGTAAGTGAAGAGCTAATGAAATGGCTTCTGCTATGGACCTGTGGTGGTGAAAGGTAAATTAGAATGGATCTAAGTCACTGCTCAGGCAGCGATTGGTATGTTTGGTCACCAACCTCTCAGAACACTTTTTCTGAGTGTTTTCTGGGGTCAAAAAGGACAGGGAGGGAGGGAATTGAAGTTGGGGAGAACACTTCTAATGAGGGAAAATATCATAGCTACATAAAGGGAGAGCGACACGAGGCATCATCTACAGAGTCTGTGTGGGTAACAGAACCAGGAATGGAGCAATCATCCTTTTGCAAGTATTCCATAGGTCCCCCAGTAGACACTAAGGAGCAGGTTGGTAGGCAAATTTTAGAAAGATATAAAATTAACAGGGAAAAGTCGTGGGAGAAATCAGATTCCCTCATTTTGATTGGCACTTCTGTTGTAAGAGATGTAGGAGGGGCAGAATTTGTTGGGTATGCCCAGGAAAGTGTTGTGATACGTGGACAGGCCAACTAGAGGAGAGGCCATACTGGATCTAGACTAGGCAGTGAACCTGGTCAGGTGACGACTCTCTTGATGGGTGAGGATTTCAGGAGTGATCACAGCACTATGACCTTTAGCTGGCCTTGGACAAGAATAGGAGCAGACAGTATGGGAAAGTATTTCATGGGGGAGGGTTGATTACAATGGCATTAAGCAGGTACTTGAGAGCATAAATTGAGAACAGATGTTCTCAAGTAAATGTATATTGAAAATCTGAATATTTTTTAGGGAGCACTTGCGTAGGGTTCTAGATAGGTTTGTCCTTATGAGGCAGGTAAAGGATGATAAGATGAAAGAATCATGGTTGACAAGAGAAATGGAGCATTTAGTCAAGGAAGAAGGAAGAGTACTTGAGGTTTAGAAAACAAAGATCAGCTAAGGTAGCTAAGAAGGAGCTTAAGAAGGGATTTAACAGTGCTAGGAGGGGACTTGAAGGCTTAGGATTAAGGAAAGACTTCAGTTCGAAAGAGGCGTTGGCTCTGGGTAAGCTTCTGTTAAGGTTCCCTTTTTTCCCCTCACTGTACATAGTGTAGTAAATGGCTGTTGTGTGTTCCTGTTAGGTGTTGGAGTCCTGAGAGACTCGATCTCCCAAGGAGCTACTTCTGCATGAAGTGCATCCAGCTGCAGCTCCTTGAAGACCATGCTAGGGATCTGGAACAGCAGCTGGATGACTTGCTTGTATGGGAGAGTGAGAAGATAATCGATCAGATTTGCAGGGAAGTGGTCATTCCAAAGTTGCAGAAGGCAAGTAGTTGGGTGACTATCAGGAGAAATGGAAAAGTGAATAGGCAGTTAGCGCCGAGCACCCCTGTGGCCATTCCTCTCAATGAGTAACACACTTTGGATACTGTTGTGGGGTATGACCTCCAAGGGGAATGCCACAGAAACCAGACTGCTAGCACTGAGCATAGATCTGTGGTGCAGAAGGGAAAGAGGGAGAAGAGAGGAGTGGTGGTGACGTGGGAGAGTGTCAGTAGTCAGGAGAATAGGCAAGGGATTCTCTGAGCGTGAACGGGACACCGTAATGGTACATTGCCTCCCAGGTGCCAGAGTCAGGGATGACTCACATTGCGTCATTTGGAAAGGGAGGGAGAGCAGCCAGATGTCTCGGTATTTATAGGTACCAATGACGTAGGAAGGAAAAGCAAAGAGGTCCTGAAAAGAGAATTTAGAGAGCTAGGTGAAAAGCTGAGAGGCAGGACTTCCAGGGTAGTAATTTCTGAATTGCTGCCTGTGCCACGTGCCAGCGAGCATAGAAACTGGATGATTTGCCAGATAAATTCATGGCTGAGAAGCTGGTTCAGGGGGCAGGGTTAAGATTCTTGGATCATTGGGATCTATTCTGGGGGAGGTATGACCTGTACAAAAGTGACGGGTTGCACCTGGTCATGCACTTTGGTAGAGGAAATAAATGTGCAGAGTGTTTTCTAAATGGGGAGAAAATCCAACCATCTGAGATGCAAAGGGATTTGGGAGTCCTTGTACAGAGCACCCTAAAGGTTAACTTGCAGGTAGTCGGTGGTGAGAAAGGCAAATGCAATGTTAGCATTCATTTCAATAGGTCTAGAACATGAGCAGGGATGTGATGCTGAAGCTTTATAAGGCACTGGTGAGGCCTCATCTTGAGTAATATGAACAGTTCTGGGCTCATTTAAGAAAAGATGTACTGGCATTAGAGAGGTTCAGAGGAGGTTCACAAAGGTGATTCCAGGAATGAAGGGGTTATTGTACAAGGAACGTTTGATGGCTCTGGGTCTGTACTTGCTGGAATTTAGAAGGGTGGGGGGGGGGGGGATCTCATTGAATGTTGAAAGACCTTGACAGAGTAGATGTGGAAAGGATGTTTACAATGATGGAGTCAAGGACAAGAGGACGCAGCCTCAGGATAGCTGGGGATCCATTTAAAACCGAGATTCAGAGAAATTTCTTTAGCCAGAGGGTGGTGAATTTGTGGAACTTATTACCACAAGCAGCTGTGGAGGCCAGGTTGTTGGGTGTACAAGGCATCAAAGGTTACGGGGAGAAGGCTGGGGAGTGGGGCGGAGTAGGGGAGAAATAAAAGGATCAGGCAGGATTGAATGGCGGAGCAGGCTCGATGGGCCATATAGCTTAATTCTACACCCGTGTCTTATGGTAAAACCCCATGTTTTACAAGTATATGAAAAAGAGGATGGCTAGAGTGACGGCAGGACTGATCAGGGAAGAGCGAAGAAACATGCCTGGAGTCAGAGGAGTTGGGGGAGGTCATTAAGTATTTTGCTTCAGTGAGGGGAATCTTGATAAATGTGAAGTCAGTGAGGAACAGTTCAATGTGCTGGAACATATGAAGGTTAAGAAAGAAGATGTCTTGGAACTTTTTTTAAAAAAAATATCAGGGTAGGTAAGTCTCTGGGGCTGGATAGATTGTACCACAAGTTACTATGGGAGTGAAAGAGGAGATTCATATCACTGGCAGTGATCTTTGCATCCTCGGCCACTGGCGTAGTACTAGAAGTTGTACCAGAGGGTGGCAAATGTTTCCTTTTCTTCAGGAAAGGTAATAAGGATTACCCTGGGAATTGCAGACCAGTGAGACTTGCGTCAGTACTGGGCAAAATAATGGGGGGAGGATTCTTAGAGACAGGATTTGTGAGCATTTGGAGGAGGACAGGCTGATTAGGGATAGTTTTGAGTGAAGCAGGTTGGAAATCACGAGCTTGATTTACTGCTTTGTGGAAGTTACAAACTGAAGATGGGGCAGTAATTGTGCATATGGATTTCAGTAAGGCATTCAATAAGCTTTCCAATGTTAGGTCAGAAAATCAGTAGGCATGGGATCCAGGGAAGCTTTGCATGTATGCAGAATTAGCTTGCCCATCGAAGACAGAGGATGGTAATACACGGAGTGTATTCTGCCTGGAGGTCTGTGACTAGAGGCCTTCCACAGGGATCTATTCTGGGACCCCAGCTCTTTTGTAATTTTTATAAATAACTTGGATGTCAAAGTTGAAGGGTGGGTTAGTAAGTTTGATAACAAGGGTTGATAATGTTGTAGATGGTGTAGAAGCTCGTCATAAAGTACAATGGGCACTGATAGGATGTACAGATGGGCTGAGAGATGGCAGGTGGAATTGAAGCTGGAATTCATCCTTGCCAAGTGTGAAGTGATACAAAGTTGAATTTGTATTACCAGGATTCTTGAGAGCGTAGAGGAAAGAAGGATCTTGTGGTCCGCATCTATAGATCCCTTCAAGTTGCCACACAAGTTGATGAGGTTAATAAGGAGGCATATGGTGTGTTGGCCTTCATCAGCCGGGTGATTTGAGTTCAAGAGCCGTGACGCTGCAGCTCTGTAAAACTATTTAGACTTCACTCGGAGTCTTGTGTTCAGACCCGTCACCTTATCATTAGAAGGATGTGGAAGCCTTAAGGGAGGATGCAGAGGAGATTTACCAGGATGCTGCCTGGATTGGAGCATGTCTAATGAGGAAAGGTTTGGTGAGCTAAGGCTTTTCTGTATGGGGCGAAGGAGGATGAAATGCAATTTGATAGGTGTGTAAGGTAAAGGGCATAGATAGTGGACAGCCAGCGCCTTTTTTAATTTAACACGGTGCTCAGTGCACAGAACACACTGCTGAGGATGATGATAGAGGCTGATACATTCAGGACATTTAAGACATTCATGTGCATAGGCACATGGATAAAAGAAAACTGGAGTGCTATATGAGAAAGAAGGGTTAGATTGATGTTGGATTGGGTTAAAAGGATTATGTAACATTGCGGCCTGTACTGTGCTGTATTGATCTATGTTCCAATACTTTCAATTCAAGAGGTAACAGTATTTGCTTGAAGGCCTGAAAGAAGAATTAAAAATCTGGTATTTTTTTTAAATTGTTTATAGCAGAAGCTTCTTTGTTAAGGATAGTTCCTTTCAGAAAGCAGTTTTACAGATAGTCAACAGTTCCTGGTGCCAGCAATGAGTATCCCTTTCTTAGGGAAAAAACATACTCCAATGTGTGCAGATATACTTTTCTCTCCCAGAATGGTAGTGGGATTGATTTACAAGCCATAAGGTTAATGTTCAATTGAATAATTTTCGAGTGCTGTATTGTACGTCTCAATTTGGCACAACTATAATTTTAATGGCAAGAATCAGTAGAAAGAAGGTTGCTGCTTTTTTTTCTTGTCTGAGCAATGTGATTTTCTTTACAGGCAGAGACGATGTGAATGGAGGACTTGGTGAAAACGCTTATGGTCGGAAGTCACTGGGGCAAGAGCTGAAGGTTAACAAAGTGACCACTGATGTAAGCAGCATTCAGCGTGGGAGTCGTGCTTTAGCTACAAAGGAGATGAGGAAATCACAGGGTAAGCTGACTATCCAGATAAACATTAATTTTGCCTAGAAAGGTATTCTGTAAAGCATCCTTAGTGCTGCAGAAATTTAAAGGCTGAAGGGTCTCGACCTGAAGCATCGACTGTCTGTTTCCCTCTATGATGTTAATTGACCCACTGAATTCCTCTAGCATTTTCCGTGTTGCAAGGAGAATTGGAGTTAATGTCCACGTCTTTTGTCAAAACTATGAAACAGAGTAAGCAAGTTAGATTTCAGTTACAGAGGTTAAGAGGATTGAGCAAACAAAATGATAATCTGTTTGAATCAGATCACATCTGGACCAACTGTTACATTCCAAGGACTAGTTTCGTAGAGTGGAACATTGATTCCTTTGTATACAGAAGACTTTCAGGGTGATGTGTTTGACAATGGAAGAGGTGGGCGAGCTACTCAGATGGAAGAGTCTGAACACGTGGATGGTGGAACAAGTCCATTCAGGGGTGATGCCCAATGGCACTTATTTACATAAAGAATAATAGAAGTCATGTCACCAGCCTCATTGAAAGGAATCAAAATTGATACATTTTCTCTAATTCTGTCAAATTGAGTTGGGGATGGCGGAGGGTTGGGGTAACACTGGGGTTGAAAGCACAGGGCAACCATGGATCTGCAGCTTCGTTCCGAGGCCCCGCCCACTTACCCGGTGACGCGCTGGCGACATCGCGCATGCTCAGTCCGGGAAGGGTGGTGGTGTTTTTCGTTCTTTGTTGAAGCGGGATCGGGAGGGGGTCCTCACCCTCGCCCCTTGGAGCGGGGAGCCGGGGACGGATCATTCTCTGCGGGCGACACCAAGATTTTCCTTTCGGTGAGTATTGAAGCAGGTCCGGAGTGGGGAGGTCTGATGTGAGGCCGTGAAACCCATTAACATGGACTACTTGACAGATAGACCTCAGTATGTGCGGTTGGGAGACTGTAGGTCTGACACGGTGGTCAGCAGCACAGGAGCGCCGCAGGGGACCGTGCTCTCTCCGGTCCTGTTCACCCTGTACACATCAGACTTCCAATATAACTCGGAGTCCTGCCATGTGCAGAAGTTCGCTGATGACACGGCCATCGTGGGGTGTGTCAGGAATGGACAGGAGGAAAAGTATAGGAAACTGATACAGGACTTTGTGATATGGTGCAACTCAAACTACCTGCGTCTCAATATCACCAAGACCAAGGAGATGGTGGTGACTTTAGGAGACCTAGGCCTCATATGGAGCCAGTGATCATTAATGGAGAATGTGTGGAGCAGGTTAAGACCTACAAGTATCTGGGAGTGCAGTTAGACGAGAAGCTAGACTGGACTGCCAACACAGATGCCTTGTGCAGGAGGGCACAGAGTCGACTGTATTTCCTTAGAAGGTTGGCGTCATTCAATGTCTGTAGTGAGATGCTGAAGATGTTCTATAGGTCAGTTGTGGCGAGCGCCCACTTCTTTGTGGTGGCGTGTTGGGGAGGCAGCATTAAGAAGAGGGACGCCTCACGTCTTAATAAGCTGGTAAGGAAGGCGGGCTCTGTCGTGGGCACAGAACTGGAGAGTATGACATCGGTAGCAGAGCGAAGGGCGTTGAGTAGGCTACGGTCAATCACGGAAAAGCCTGAACATTCTCTGCATAGCACCATCCAGAGACAGAGAAGCAGTTTCAGCGACAGGTTGCTATCGATGCAATGCTCCTCAGACAGGATGAAGAGATCAATACTCCCCAATGCCATTAGGCTTTACAATTCAACCGCCAGGAGTAGGATATGTTAAAGTGCCGGGATTAGGACTCAATGTATTAAGTAAACTACTTAAGAACTTTTTAAAAGCTATTTATTAATGCTTTTTGAGAGGGTGATTTTAGATGCATATCATATGTTTACTGTTAAGTATTTTTATGTAATTAGTTTTGCTACAATAAGTTTATGGGACATTGGAAAAAATGTTGAATTTCCCCATGGGGATGAATAAAGTATCTATCTATCTATCTGGTGGAGATGAGATCCTGGGCTCCTAGACTCTGCTTGTCCGACCTCCCTCAGCCTGGAGCTGAGACGCTACTGTGTCAGTGTGAGGAGCTCCGACCCACTGTTGCAGTGCACAGGGTGTGGAGGGCAACAGAAACCTCAAATAAAACTCGAGTCCGACACAAGACAGGAAGATACAGTGGTTTATTGATTTTTTATGAGAAATATAAATGAAACAACGTGTGTGCTGCTAACATGCGGGAATAAATAATCTGCTCACAATTAACTGACCGGCGACAAGGAGTGACCGGTTGAATAATCAGTCCCGTTTCTCACCGTCACTCTGCATCGGGGAACCGATGATTATAAAATCACACTTCAGGGCCGTGTCCGGGATCGCTGCAGATCCAGGGTCACTGCCGAGGGATTTGTCCATTTAACATCATTATATCGGCCAGGCTGCCGAATGCACCGTCCTCAGCAAAGGGAGCAAAAGGATTCTCTCCCGGGATCATCCCCCCCCACCCCGGGACACCGGTGTCCCAGACTGAGTCCCGGACCCCCGGGCTCTTCCTGTCCGGGTAATTCCCCGGGGTGTCACGTGTGGAGTCTCGAACACGCACTTCCGGCGGAAGCTGACCCGCCGGACAACAGGCGGAAACACGTCACTGCGGGACCGCTGCGAGCGACGCACACAGCGCGAGGCCCGAACCGGTTCCGTTAAAACCGTTGGGAATCAGCCCCGGCGCGCGGCCGTTAAAGGTAAGGGCGGGAGTTAAAGGGGAGGGCGGGGAGTCGGCCAAATGTCCCCATCCCGCGGACGGGGATGTTCACACATTCAGATGTTCACAGATCCACCATCAGTCCGGGTCTGGGTTCCCGCAGAGGTCTCAGTTCCTTCATCCCGGTCCAACTGAACCGATTCTCCGTCAGCCTGAAACAGATGGGAGAATAAAGATGAAATAAACAGATTACACAACAGTGTCAGTAACAGGGGACCGGGGTGAATGTTTCAACAACACTCACAGACAAATATCACCAGAAAACCCGCGGATCCGCTGATATTTTATCACATTGAACATTAACACAAACACTCACAGGATCCGCTCCAGACTCGGGTGGGTCAGTATGAGGCGGCGGAGAGCGGGGACAGATCGGTCTGTCAGAGAGTTTAATCCCAGGTCCAGCTCCGTCAGTGATGGTTTTGTACTGAGAGCGGAGACGAGATCCTCGGCACCTGAATCTGTGAGACCGACATTCTCCAGGCTGGAGATGAGAGAGAGTGAGGGTGAAGGACACAGAGAGACAGGAGACGGTACAAATCCCCAATGTTTATCAGTAACACAATTACTGATCACATTAATGTTCAGTGTCAGACACCCAGTGACTGTAAACACAATCTCCCACAGTCTGGTACTTACCCCAGTTTCTGTATTTTACACTCCGGGTTCCTCAGAGCCGCAGACACCAGTTTCACTCCTGAATCTCCCAGTTTATTCAAACTCAGGTCCAGATCAGTCAGTGATGGGTTTGTACTGAGAGCGGAGACGAGATCCTCGGCACCAGAATCTGTGAGACCGACACTGTCCAGCCTGGAGATGAGAGAGAGTGAGGGTGAAGGATACAGAGAGACAGGAGACGGTACAAATCCCCAGTGTTTATCAGTAACACAATTACTGATCACATTAATGTTCAGTGTCAGACACCCAGTGACTGTAAACACAATCTCCCACAGTCTGGTACTTACCCCAGTTTCTGTATTTTACACTCCGGGTTCCTCAGAGCCGCAGACACCAGTTTCACTCCTGAATCTCCCAGTTTATTAACACTCAGGTCCAGCTCCGTCAGTGATGGGTTTGTACTGAGAGCGGAGACGAGATCCTCGGCACCAGAATCTGTGAGACCGACATCCCTCAGCCTGGAGATGAGAGAGAGTGAGGGTGAAGGACACAGAGAGAAAGGAGACAGTACAAATCCCCAGTGTTTATCAGTAACACAATTACTGATTTTTTTCTTCAGCACGACTGCGCAAGTCGGCCAGTGAGAAGAGCGAGAAGAGTTTAAAAGGAAGACAGATTTACAGAGCGAGCGTCAGAGGAGCGGGAGACAGAGTAGGAAGGTTTTGGCTCAACGGGGCTTCGGCGATAAAGGGTCGAGGCGAGGTAGGTTATCTGTTTACAATACAGACAGAGAGTATGTGTGTGAGGCTGGTTTTCTGTGCTCGGTGTCAGATGAGGGAGATCCTGGAGACTCCCAGCCTCCTGGACGGCAACATCTGCACCCGGTGTGTCGAGCTGCAGCTCCTCAGGGACCGAGTTAGGGAACTGGAGATGCAGCTCGATGAACTTCGTCTGGTCAGGGAGAGCGAGGAGGTGATAGAGAGGAGTTACAGGCAGGTGGTCACACCGGGGCCACGGGAGACTGAAGAAGTGGGTCACAGTCAGGAGAGGGAAGGGCAAGAAGCAGGTACTAGAGAGTACCCCTGTGGCTATTCCCCTTGACGATAAGTACCCCTGTTCAAGTACTGCTGGAGAGGGGTGGGGACAGCCTACCTGGTGGAGGCAACAGTGGCCCTGTGGTTCAGAAGGGCAGGGAAAGGAAGAGGAAGACAGTAGTGATAGGTGACTTTGTCGTTTGAGGACCAGATAGACGACTCTGTGGACGCAGGAAAGAAACGCGGATGGTCGTTTGCCTCCCAGGTGCCAGGGTCCGGGATGTTTCAGAACACGTCCAAGATATCCTGCAGTGGGAGGGAGAACAGCCAGAGGTCGTGGTACATATTGGTACCAGTGACATAGGTAGGAAAAGGGAAGAGGTCCTGAAAACAGACTACAGGGAGAGGAAGGAAGTTGAGAAGCAGGACCGGCAAAGGTAGTAATCTCGGGATTACTGCCTGTGCCACGCGACAGTGAGTACAGGAATAGAATGAGGTGGAGGATGAATGCGTGGCTGAGGGATTGGAGCAGGAGGCAGGGATTCAGATTTCTGGATCACTGGGACCTCCTTTGGAGCAGCTGTGACCTGCACAAAAAGGACGGGTTGCACTTGAACGCCAGGGAAACTGATATCCTGGTTTGCTAAGGCTATTGGGGAGAATTTAAACCAGAATTGCTGGGAGGGGGTGGGAACTGAAATGAATTGATGGCGGAAAGGGAGGTTGGCTCACAAATAGAGAAAATTTGGAGACAGCGCGAGAGGGAGAATAGGCAGGTGATAGAGAAGGGACGCTCTCAGACCGATTGTTTGAGGTGTGTCTATTTTAATGCAAGGAGTGTTGTGAACAAAGCGGATGAGCTTAGAGCGTGGATCAGTACTTGGAGATATGATGTGGTGGCCATTACAGAGACTCGGATGGTGCAGGGACAGGAATGTTTATTTCGAGTGCCCGGCTTTAGATGTTTCAGAAAGGACAGGGAGGGAGGCCACAGAGGTGGGGGCGTGGCACTGTTGATCAGAGATAGTGTCACGGCTGCAGAAAAGGAGGAAGTCATGGAGGGGTTGTCTACAGTCTCTGTGGGTGGAGGTTAGGAACAGGAAGGGGTCAATAACTCGACTGGGTGTTTTGTATAGACCACCCAACAGTAACAGGGACATCGCGGAGCAAATAGACAGATTCTGGAAAGGAGTAACAATAACAGGGTTGTTGAAGTGGGAGATTTTAATTTCCCAAATATTGATTGGCATCTCCCTAGAGTGAAGGGTTTTGACGGGGTGGAGTTTGTGAGGTGTGTTCAGGAAGGTTTCCTGACACAATATGTAGATAAGCCTACAAGAGGAGAGGCTGCACTTGATCCGGTATTAGGAAATGAACCTGGCCAGGTGTCAGGTCTCTCAGTGGGAGAGCATTTTGGAGATAGTGATCACAATTCTATCTCTTTTACCACAGCATTGGAGAGGGAGAGGAACAGGCAAGTTATGGAAACCTTTAATTGGAGTAAAGAGAACTATGAGCCTATCAGGCTGGAACTTGTAAGCATAAATTGGAAATTGATGTCCTCAGGGAAACAGACCAAAGAAATGTAGAAAATGTTCAGGGGATATTTGCGTGGGGTTCTGAGTAGATACGTTCCAATGAGACATGGAATGGATGGTAGGGTACAAGATCCGTAGTGCCAAAGGCCGTTGTAAATCTAGTGAAGAAGAAAAGCAGAGTTTCCAAAGGTTCAAAAACTGGGTAATGATATGAATCTGGAAGATTATAAGGCTAGTCTGTCAGCGAGTTTGATATCAGGTCCAGCCCCGTCAGTGATGGGTTTGTACTGAGAGCGGAGACGAGATCCTCGGCACCAGAATCTGTGAGACCAACACTGTTCAGCCTGGAGATGAGAGAGAGTGAGGGTGAAGGACACAGAGAGACAGGAGACGGTACAAATCCCCAGTGTTTATCAGTAACACAATTACTGATCACATTAATGTTCAGGGTCAGACACCCAGTGACTGTAAACACAATCTCCCACAGTCTGGTACTTACTCCAGTTTCTGTATTTTACACTCCGGGTTCCTCAGAGCCGCAGACACCAGTTTCACTCCTGAATTTCCCAGTTTATTATTGTTCAGTCTAAACACAAACAGATAGATTGATGAACACAGTGACTAAAACCGTGGGTCTGAGGCAATTTCTCTCACACGAATATTTCAGCAAACATTAAACCGTTTATTAATTCACTGATCATAATTCCCATCACTGTCAATGTCCCTGACTGCCCAGCTCCAATGAATTCACCGAATGTCAGTAATTTCGTCTGTCGGTGTGACTCTGTAACTCCACATATTCTCTCTCATTCCCTGATGGTTAGAAAAGTGTTCCTGACGTGAGACAGTCGGAAAGGGCAGGGGTGAAGGGGAGAAAGTCAAACAGTGAAGAAGATTTGAGAATCGGGGAATGACGACGGGACATGGAGGAAAAGACATCACCTAAGGTAAAGGATGGAAAGACACAGAAGGAAGCGGATGTGGAAGACAGATCCCACAAGGGGAAGGGAGATGTGGAAGAGAGATCCCACAGGAGGAAGGGGGATGGGGGAGAGAGATCCAACAGAAGGAAGTGGATGTGCAAGAGAGATCCCACAAGGGGAAGGGAGATGTGGAAGAGAGATCCCACAGGAGGAAGGGGGCTGGGGAAGAGGGATCCCACAAGAGGAAGGGGGATGGGGGAGAGAGATCCCACAAGAGGAAGGGGGATGGGGGGAGAGAGATCCCACAAGAGGAAGGGGGATGGGGGAGAGAGCTCCCGCAGGAGGAAGGGGGAAGGGGGAGAGCTCCTGCAGGAGGAAGGGGATTGGGGGAGAGAGCTCCGGCAGGAGGAAAGGGGATGGGGGAGAGAGCTCCGGCAGGAGGAAGGGGGATGGGGGAGAGGGATCCCACAGGAGGAAGGGGGAGAGAGATCCCACAGGAGGAAGGGGGATGGGGGGGGAGAGTTCCCACAGGAGGAAGGGGGATGGGGGAGAGAGATCCCACAGGAGGAAGGGGGATGGGGGGGGAGAGCTCCCACAGGAGGAAGGGGGATGGGGGGGAGAGCTCCCACAGGAGGAAGGGGGACGGGGGAGAGCTCCTGCAGGAGGAAGGGGGATGGGGGACAGAGCTCCGGCAGGAGGAAGGGGGATGGGGGAGAGGGATCCCACAGGAGGAAGGGGGAGAGAGATCCCACAGGAGGAAGGGGGATGGGGAGAGAGATCCCAAAGGAGGAAGGGGGATGGGGGGCAGAGCTCCCGCAAGAGGAAGGGGGATGGGGGACAGAGATCCCACAGGAGGAAGGGGGATGGGGGAGAGGGATCCGGCAGGAGGAAGGGGGATGGGGGAGAGGTATCCGGCAGGAGGAAGGGGGATGGGGAAGAGAGATCCTACAGGAGGAAGGGGGATGGGGGAGAGAGACCCCACAGGAGGAAGGGGGATGGGGAAGAGAGACCCCACAGGAGGAAGGGTGATGGGGAAGAGAGCTCCCGCAGGAGGAAGGGGGATGGGGGAGAGAGATCCCACCGGAGGAAGGGGGATGGGGGAGAGAGCTCCGGCAGGAGGAAGGGGGATGGGGGAGAGGGATCCCACAGGAGGAAGGGGGAGAGAGGTCCCGCAGGAGGAGGGGGGATGGGGGGAAGAGATGCCGCAGGAGGAAGGGGGATGGGGGGGAGAGATGCCACAGGAGGAAGGGGGATGGGGGAGAGAGATCCCGCAGGAGGAAGGGGGATGGGGGAGACATGCCGCAGGAGGTAGGGGGATGGGGGGGAGAGGTGCCGCAGGAGGAAGGGGGATGGGGGGGAGAGGTGCCGCAGGAGGAAGGGGGATGGGGGAGAGAGGTGCCGCAGGAGGAAGGGGGATGGTGGAGAGAGGTGCCGCAGGAGGAAGGGGGATGGGGGAGAGAGCTCCCGCAGGAGGAAGGGGGATGAGGGAGAGAGGTGCCGCAGGAGGAAGGGGGATGGAGTCGAGAGATCCCGCAGGAGGAAGGGGGATGGGGGAGAGAGGTGCCGCAGGAGGAAGGGGGATGGTGGAGAGAGGTGCTGCAGGAGGAAGGGGGATGGGGGAGTTAGCTCCCGCAGGAGGAAGGGGGATGGGGGAGTGAGCTCCCGCAGGAGGAAGGGGGATGGTGGAGAGAGGTGCCGCAGGAGGAAGGGCGATGGTGGAGAGGGATCCCACAGGAGGAAGGGGGAGAGAGATCCCGCAGGAGGAGGGGGGATGGGGGGGAGAGATGCCGCAGGAGGAAGGGGGATGGGGGGGAGAGATGCCACAGGAGGAAGGGGGATGGGGGAGAGAGATCCCGCAGGAGGAAGGGGGATGGGGGAGACATGCCGCAGGAGGTAGGGGGATGGGGGGGAGAGGTGCCGCAGGAGGAAGGGGGATGGGGGGGAGAGGTGCCGCAGGAGGAAGGGGGATGGGGGAGAGAGGTGCCGCAGGAGGAAGGGGGATGGTGGAGAGAGGTGCCGCAGGAGGAAGGGGGATGGGGGAGACATGCCGCAGGAGGTAGGGGGATGGGGGGGAGAGGTGCCGCAGGAGGAAGGGGGATGGGGGGGAGAGGTGCCGCAGGAGCAAGGGGGATGGGGGAGAGAGGTGCCGCAGGAGGAAGGGGGATGGTGGAGAGAGGTGCCGCAGGAGGAAGGGGGATGGGGGAGAGAGCTCCCGCAGGAGGAAGGGGGATGAGGGAGAGAGGTGCCGCAGGAGGAAGGGGGATGGAGTCGAGAGATCCCGCAGGAGGAAGGGGGATGTGGGAGAGAGGTGCCGCAGGAGGAAGGGGGATGGTGGAGAGAGGTGCTGCAGGAGGGGGGATGGGGGAGTGAGCTCCCGCAGGAGGAAGGGGGATGGGGGAGTGAGCTCCCGCAGGAGGAAGGGGGATGGTGGAGAGAGGTGCCGCAGGAGGAAGGGCGATGGTGGAGAGAGGTGCCGCAGGAGGAAGGGGGATGGAGTCGAGAGATCCCGCAGGAGGAAGGGGGATGGGGGAGAGAGCTCCCGCAGGAGGAAAGGGGATGAGGGAGAGAGGTGCCGCAGGAGGAAGGGGGATGGAGTCGAGAGATCCCGCAGGTGGAAGGGGGATGGGGGAGAGAGGTGCCGCAGGAGGAAGGGGGATGGTGGAGAGAGGTGCCGCAGGAGGAACGGGGATGCGGGAGTGAGCTCCCGCAGGAGGAAGGGGGATGGTGGAGAGAGGTGCCGCAGGAGGAAGGGGCTGGGGGAGGTGCCGCAGGATGAAGTGGGATGGGGGAGAGGGGTGCCGCAGGAGGAAGGGGGATGGGGGAGAGAGGTGCCGCAGGAGGAAGGGGGATGGGGGAGTGAGCTCCCGCAAGAGGAAGGGGGATGGTGGAGAGAGGTGCCGCAGGAGGAAGGGGCTGGGGAGGTGCCGCAGGAGGAAGTGGGATGGGGGAGAGGGGTGCCGCAGGAGGAAGGGGGATGGGGGAGAGAGGTGCCGCAGGAGGAAGGGGGATGGTGGAGAGAGGTGCCGCAGGAGGAAGGGGCTGGGGGAGGTGCCGCAGGAGGAAGTGGGATGGGGGAGAGGGGTGCCGCAGGAGGAAGGGGGATGGTGGAGAGAGGTGCCGCAGGAGGAAGGCGGGTGGTGGAGAGAGGTGCCGCAGGGGGAAGGGGGATGGGGGAGAGAGATCCCGCAGGAGGAGGGGGGATGGGGGGCAGAGATGCCGCAGGAGGAAGGGGGATGGTGGAGAGAGATCCCATAGGAGGATCGGGGATGGGGAAAAGAGATCTGACAGGAAGAAGGGGGATGGGGTAGAGAGATCCCACTGGAGGAGGGGGGATGGGGAAGAGAGATCCGACAGGAGGAAGGGGAATGGGGAGTAGAGATCCAACAGGAGGGAGGGGGATGGGGAAGTGAGATCCCACAGGATGAAGGGGGTTTGCGAAGTGAGACCCCTTAGGCGGATGGGGGATGGGGAAAAGAGATCTGACAGGAGGAAGGGGGAATGGGAAGGGATACCACTGGAGGGAAGGGAATGGGGAAGAGAGAACCCACAGGAAGAAGGGGGATGGGGAAGAGAGATCCCACAGGTGGAAGGGGAATGGGGAAGAGAGATCCCACAGGAGGAAGGGGGATGGGGAAGAGAGATCCCACAGGAGGAAGGGGGACGGGGGAGAGAGATCCCACAGGAGGAAGGGGGATGGGGAAGAGAGATCCCACAGGAGGAAGGGGGACGGGGGAGAGAGATCCCTAAGAATCGAAGGGGGATTGGGATAAAAAGTCCCACAGGAGGATTCCAAGGGTAAACAATAATCCTACAAGACGAGAGGATGCAGAAAATTTCTGAACGTGTGTGTTGGGTCTGAACAGAGACCCAGAGGAGATGCGGCCTCGCTCTCTGTGTATCTGGAAGTGAGCAAAGTCACACACTATCAAGGGCAGGGGAGGGCAATCTCACAATGGTATTTCTTTCCTTCTCACTGGGACAGTCTGCTGACGGTCTCTTGTCCCTCACCGGGAAGGGGTTGTGAATCTCTGACCCACCTGCTGCAGTCAGTGTCGGTCTGGGTGTCAGTAACAGTGAGAAGGAACATTGTCAATGGACGTGTCACAGGCAGCAGGAAACACGGCCATTCATGTGATTTACTACCATTAAACCAATGGCCGTTGTTCACTGATCTGATGAAGTCTCCAACATCCCTTCACAAGGAACCACAGAACCCTCCTGTCCTTGGGGAATTACTGACCGATCCCCAGGGCATTTGTCACAATTCTTCACAATCTGATTTATCACAGTTTAACCCAAATCTCTTTACATTGAAATGACACAATAGAACAGTTTCACAGTTCAGAGTGAGAGATAAATCAAGTTACCTCAACTCCTGGCAGTTGTGCAGCCGGGGTCCCAGCCGCTGGATTCCTTCACACTCAATGTGGCAGTTCCCCAGGTCGAGGTGTTTTATTGTATCACAGAGTCCGATGACATGAGACAGGACCGCGCAGTCAATCGGGGTCAGAGTCATTCCATGGAATGAAAGTGTTTTCACAGATCCCAGTGCGGCCTGAGCCAGTCCACGATTCTGAGACTCAAACAGGTAGTGCAATGTGTTCAGGAGGCTCCTTTTACCAGCTTCACTCCATGTGTTTCCACTCTGATGTTTAACCTCCTCCTTCACCCAGTCAATCACCCGGCAGGTTGTTTCATGAGGAAATGGACCCAGAAACTCCACCAGGCCCCGAGCTGTCATTGGGGAGGAGAGACCAGCAACAAAACGGAGAAACACCTCAAATTGCCCATCTGTCGTGTTGTGAGCTTCAGTGAGGAATTTCAGGATATCCCCGGGATGTGGATTCAGGAATTGTGCGACTGCAGCTACAAACTCTTGGATGGTGAGGTGTGGGAATGTGTACACCACACTCTGGGCAGAATCCTCTCTCTCCAAAAGCTCCATCAGGAACCCGGACAAGAACTGAGAAGGCTGCAGATTGTAGCTGATCAAATCTCCATCTGTAAACACAATCTTATTCTCGGACACTCCTCTGAAGGCCATCTGACCAACCCTGAGTAACACATCACCGGGTCTCTCAATCTCACGGCCGTGGTTTTTCAGGATGTTATAAATATAGTAGGAGTACAGTTGGGTGATGGTCTTGGGAACTAGCTGTGGGTCCCTGACTCTTTGTGTGAAGAAGGGGCCCAGTGCCAGAGCGAGGATCCAGCAGTAGGAGGGGTTGTAGCTCATGGTGTACAGGATTTCATTCTCCTTCACGTGTTTGAAAACAGCTTCCGCCACCGTCTGATCTTCAAAATGTCTGAAGAAATATTCCTTCCGTTCCTCATCAACAAATCCCAGGATTTCAGCCCAGACAGCGATCTTTGCCTTTTCCAATAAACGTAACGCAGTGGGACGGGTGGTCACCAGCACTGAACACCCTGGGAGCAGCTTGCCCTGGATTAAACTGTACACAATGTCAGACACTTCACACCGCCACTCGGGATCTGGGCACTGGTGCTTGGGTTTTGTATCTCTCCGACTGTTCGCAAAATCAATTTTGTGTTTGAATTCATCTAAACCATCGAATATAAACAGCAATCCCTCTGCCTTCTTCCAGACTTCTCTCAGGAAATTCCCAAAGTAAGGATACTGATCCAGAATCAGTTCCCTCAGGTTTATTCTACAATTAATGGAGTTTAAATCCCGGAATTTGAAGCTGAAGACAAACTGGAATTGTTGGTATATTTTCCCCGTGGCCCAGTCATAAACAATCTTTTGTACCATCGTTGTTTTCCCGATCCCCGGGACTCCGGCCACTGCTGCTGAACTCCCAGATTTGGATTTCCTCCGGGAAAAGCTGCTCTGGAATAACTGATCAGTACGGATTTTTTCCAGCTGTCTGCGGAGTTGTTTCTCTCTATAATCCTCATGGTCTCTGCCTCTTGCCAGCAGCTCATGTTCCACCAGTGTCCGATCTCGAACAGTAGAAATGACCGTGAGCTCAGCGTATCGATCAGCCAGCTGGAAAACCTTCACCTTCTCCGTCATCAGGATCGTGTTCACTCTCAGTTTTTCAGTTTGTGCCCGCAGAGTCTCCTTGTGTTTCTGTTGAACATCTTCCATGGGAACAGAGAACATATTCAAAACGTTAAATGGCTCATCTGACAAAGAACTTTATAACGGTATTTCAGCATTCAGTGTTTGAGATTACATGAATAAGTTCAATGCTTCCATGGATATTAGGACAGAAAGTAAAATTCTGTTCACAGACACGGAATTGACAGCAATGGATGTCCCTGAAAATGTCCAATCCTCATGTTCTGGTTCTAGTTATTTGTGAAGGTGAACATTCCCCTGATTGCACTTTCTGAGGAAGCTTAAACAAGCATCACTCCCCACTAACATCTTAACTACATTCTACAGAGGCGTGGTTGAGAGTGTGCTGACCTTTTGCATCACAACCTGGTACTCCAGCTGCAGTGCTGCCGACAAAAAAGCCTTGCAGGGGGTGGTTAGGGGAGCAGAGAAGGTTATTGGGGTCTCCCTACCTTCTGTCCAAGACCTCTTTCTGAGTTGATGCCTCCAGAAGACACGGTACATCATTAAAAACCCCTCACACCCTCTGCATGAACTGTTTGATCTTCTGCCATCAGGTAAACGTTACAGGAGCATCAAAACTAAAACCACAAGGCAGCTAAACAGCTTCCTCCCACAGGCAGTCAGACTGCTAAATAGCTGCTCTACCTGACTCTGCTTTGGACACTTTTAACTTGCACCGGACACTTATAACTTGATTTAAACCGACATGTGGCTGTTGTGTTTTACTATTTATTGTAGTGTTTATTATTTAATGTTGCGTTTGTTATGTTATGATTGCACTGTTCCTGGGAAACGCTGTCTCATTCTGCCCTGCAGAGCTGATGTACGGTTGGAACGACAATAAAGTTTTTGAATCTTGAATATCCTATTGCAATCCTGACTGCACTCCCGTTACAACAACATTTCACTATATTTAAAGCATTGTTTGCCTCATTAACAGAGGATGTTAATGTTGATCTGGTGTGGAACTATGGAGAGCAGGACACTGTGCATTTTGGCCAATCTGCACACTGGGGAGTCACAGGTGTCCACTGCCCTTTCATCAAAACAGGAGCAGAATACGCGGGAAATACTCAAGTCGGGCAGCGTCTGGGGGAGAATCACAGTGAAGTTGCGGATCGATAACCCATCGGAATGACAGGAATGAAAATGGGTAGTTTTCAATCGCAGTGATGGAGGATTGGTGGACAGATGGATTCTGTGTTAATGGAAGAAGCCACAAGCGTCTGTCTCAGTGATGTACATCGTGTCTGTGGGAGAGGGTGGTGAAGTCTTGGCAACTGCTACTCATCAGTCTTGCTGTGGGGGTGTGGGGCGCTGTCTAATGAGGCCTCCGTCTGTCAGAGTCGACCATGGATGTCCTGCCCCTGCAAGCCGGGGCACTCCGATATGGAGAGGAAGCTTCTGCCGATGTAGCAAGCTCCCTCTCTCCATGCATCTGATGTACACAAAGGAACGACAGAGACTGACACAGCTTGGCACCAGAGGTGTCGCAGGAGATGCCAGTCTGCGTTGAACACCATTTAACACTGACTCAGGGACTCCAGCTCCAGGCTTTTCCCATTGGGTTTACTCCCAAACTCTTCCCCATGAGGGGTTACAGTTACAAGGCAGTGGAGTTTTGAGATCAGAGTTTTCTTGTTTCTGGGTGAGCTGCCAATCACAACCAACAAGCCCCATCTGCACAAAGCGACTGGTTGTAAGGCACCAGTGACCCGCCTCTGCCCCTTCTCCTGTGGGAAGAAACGCTTCCACCGGGATTAGTGGCTAAACCGCACGTGAAGGCCAAGAGCTGGGCAGAAGCTACTCGTCACTGGGAGCATTTAATAGGTCGCGGCAGCTCATCCGCACTGTCACCCCCCCCCCCTCCCCCCGGTTATAACAATCTTAAGCAACCAAGGGGCGCTGTATTATTGACAATGAATCGGTAAATTGGTTTATTATTGTGACATGCACCACTGTAAAATGGAAAACTTTTCTGCATGTGATCCAAATAGATCATTACATCACATCGGTGCAATGAGGTTGTACAAGGAAAAATGGAACAGAATAGTTCAGGGAAACAGTGTTTCAGTTGCCGAGAAAATGCAGTGCAGGCAGACGATAAGGTAGAAGGCCAAAGGATCATTGGGAGGTCAGCGTTGAGTTTTTTTGGGACAATGTTCCTAAACTGTAGAATTCAACACCTTAAACTACAGTACTAGATAGATAGATAGATAGATAGATAGATAGATAGATAGATAGATAGATAGATAGATAGATAGATAGATAGATAGATAGATAGATAGATAGATAGATAGATAGATAGATAGTTAGATAGATAGATACTTTATTCATCCCCATGGGGAAATTCAACTTTTTTCCAATGTCCCATACACTTGTCGTAGCAAAACTAATTACATACAATACTTAACTCAGTAAAAAATATGATATGCATCTAAATCACTATCTCAAAAAGCATTTATAATAGCTTTTAAAAAGTTCTTAAGTCCTGGCGGTAGAATTGTAAAGCCTAATGGCATTGGGGAGTATTGACCTCTTCATCCTGTCTGAGGAGCATTGCATCGATAGTAACCTGTCGCTGAAACTGCTTCTCTGTCTCTGGATGGTGCTATGTAGAGGATGTTCAGAGTTATCCATAATTGACCGTAGCCTACTCAGCGCCCTTCGCTCAGCTACCGATGTTAAACTCTCCAGTACTTTTCCCACGACAGAGCCCGCCTTCCTTACCAGCTTATTAAGACGTGAGGCGTCCCTCTTCTTAATGCTTCCTCCCCAACACGCCACCACAAAGAAGAGGGCGCTCTCCACAACTGACCTATAGAACATCTTCAGCATCTCACTACAGACATTGAATGACGCCAACCTTCTTAGGAAGTACAGTCGACTCTGCGCCTTCCTGCACAAGGCATCTGTGTTGGCAGTCCAGTCTAGCTTCTCGTCTAACTGTACTCCCAGATACTTGTAGGTCTTAACCTGCTCCACACATTCTCCATTAATGATCACTGGCTCCATATGAGGCCTAGATCTCCTAAAGTCCACCACCATCTCCTTGATCTTGGTGATATTGAGACGCAGGTAGTTTGAGTTGCACCATATCACAAAGTCCTGTATCAGTTTCCTATACTCCTCCTCCTGTCCATTCCTGACACACCCCACTATTGCCGTGTCATCAGCGAACTTCTGCACATGGCAGGACTCCGAGTTATATTGGAAGTCTGATGTGTACAGGGTGAACAGGACCGGAGAGAGTACGGTTCCCTGCGACGCCCCTGTGCTGCTGACCACCGTGTCAGACCTACAGTCTCCCAACCGCACATACTGAGGTCTATCTGTCAAGTAGTCCACTATCCAAGTCTGCACTATGCACAAGTCCACTATGCAGAAGTCTGAGGTGTATATTAGGACTGACACATTTTGTCTTTTATTTTCTCGTTTGCACTTTATCCCGTTGTGATGCGGTTTGAACGGCATCGTCTGGATGAAAGGTGCTTTATAAATAAGTTATTATTATTATTATTATTATTATTATTATCATCATCATCATCATCATCATCATCATCATCATCATCATCATCATCATCTTAGCCTAAACTGGTAAAACTTGAGGTACAGGCATAGCCAAGCACACTCATGTCTCAATTGATAGGAGATTTCAGACTATTCTCGTGGTGTATTTTCGAAGATTTACATAAGTATCGCCGTGTGGGCCTAATTTATTAACACTATTTTGTACAGCCTTTAGGATAATACCAGTTATTGATATTACGATTGGGATAAATAATACCCTGTTCGTGTTCCATAGTCTTTCATTTTGCCCTTTCAATTAGGTTGAAAGGAAAGGTTAAAGGTTTGAAAGCGCCATGAGTTTCAAGGGATATTAGAAACTTGGTTCGAAAAAAGAGGGATGTCTACAATGGATATAGGCAGCATGGAGTAAAGGAATTGCTCGAGGAATATAAAGAATGTAAAAGGAATCTTAAGAAAGAGATTAGAAAAGCTAAAAGAAGTTACGAGTTTGGTTTGGCAAATAAGGTGGAAGTAAATCCGAAAGGCTTCTACAGTTATATTAAAAGCAAGAGGATAGTGAGGGATAAAATTGGTCCCTTAGAGAATCAGGGTGGTCAGCTATGTGTGGAGCCGAGGGAGATGGGAGAGATTTTGAATGATTTCTTCTCTTCGGTATTCACTAAGGAGAAGGATATTGAATTGTGTAAGGTGTGGGAAACAAGTAAGGAAGTTATGGAACCTATGACAATTAAAGAGGTGGAAGTACTGGCGCTTTTAAGAAATTTAAAAGTGGATAAATCTCCGGGTCCTGACAGGATATTCCCCAGGACCTTCAGGGAAGTTTGTGTACAGATAGCAGGAGCTCTGACGGAGATCTTTCAGAAGTCATTAGAAACGGGGATTGTGCCGGAGGATTGGCGTATTGCTCATGTGGTTCCATTGTTTAAAAAGGGTTCTAGAAGTAAGCCTGGCAATTATAGACCTGTCAGTTTGACATCAGTGGTGGGTAAATTAATGGAAAGTATTCTTAGAGATAGTATTTATAATTATCTAGATAGACAGGATCTGATTAGGAGTAGCCAGCATGGATTTGTGCGTGGAAGGTCATGTTTGACAAACCTTATTGAATTTTGTGAAGTAGTTACGAAGAATGTTGACGAGGGTAAGGCAGTGGATGTAGTCTATATGGACTTCAGCAAGGCCTTTGACAAAGTTCCACATGGAAGGTTAGTTAAGAAGGTTCAGTCGTTAGGTATTAATGCTGGAGTAATAAAATGGATTCAACAGTGGCTAGATGGGAGATGCCAGAGAGCAGTGGTGGATAATTGTTTATCGGGATGGAGGCCGGTGACTAGCGGGGTGCCTCAGGGATCTGTTTTGGGCCCAATGTTGTTTGTAATATACATAAATGATCTGGATGATGGGGTGGTAAATTGGATTAGTAAGTATACTGATGATACTAAGGTAGGAGGTGTGGTGGATAATGAGGTGGGTTTTCAAAGCTTGCAGGGAGATTTATGCCGGTTAGAAGAATGGGCTGAACGTTGGCAGATGGAGTTTAATGCTGAGAAGTGTGAGGTTCTACATTTTGGCAGGAATAATCCAAATAGAACATACAGGGTAAATGGTAGGGCATTGAGGAATGCAGTGGAACAGAGAGATCTAGGAATAACAGTGTATAGTTCCCTGAAGGTGGAATATCATGTAGATAGGGTGGTGAAGAAGGCTTTTGGAACGCTGGCCTTTATAAATCAGAGCATTGAGTACAGAAGTTGGGATGTAATGTTAAAATTGTACAAGGCATTGGTAAGGCCAAATTTGGAATATTGTGTACAGTTCTGGTCACCGAATTATAGGAAAGATATCAATAAATTGGAGAGAGTGCAGAGACGATTTACTAGGATGTTACCTGGGTTTCAGCACTTAAGTTACAGAGAAAGGTTGAACAAGTTAGGTCTCTATTCATTGGAGCGTAGAAGGTTGAGGGGGGATTTGATCGAGGTATTTAAAATTTTGAGAGGGATAGATAGAGTTGACGTGAATAGGCTGTTTCCATTGAGAGTAGGGGAGATTCAAACGAGAGGACATGATTTGAGAGTTAGGGGGCAAAAGTTTAAGGGAAACACGAGGGGGTATTTCTTTACTCAGAGAGTGATAGCTGTGTGGAATGAGCTTCCTGTAGAAGTAGTAGAGGCCAGTTCATTTGTGTCATTTAAGGTAAAATTGGATAGGTATATGGACAGGAAAGGAGTGGAGGGTTATGGGCTGAGTGCGTGTAGGTGGGACTAGGTGAGATTAAGAGTTCGGCACGGACTAGGAGGGCCGGAATGGACTGTTTCCGTGCTGTGATTGTTATATGGTTATAAATTCAACATATTTCTGGGTTTTTCTTTTACTAATTCATTTCTGTAAGTTATGTGTGTTTGGAATGGCTATATATATTTAAAAAGTTGCTTTTGCTTGTTTATCCTGTAAAATTACATCCGAACGCAGATCATGTATTATCCTATCCGAAATAATGATCGGACGCAGTATGATATGAAGGACTCTAACTCTAAAAGTGGAGCAGGCTGGTACTTATTGTAGGTTATCGTGTTTTTCATCAGTTGTAGTTCAAGCAAGCTTTTTGGGAATGTTGTCTACCACTTGATTGTGCTTGTGCAAGTCAAGAGATTCAGTTAAATTACTGCAGGATGTTGTAAAGTGTTGGATTGTTTCTGGATTGACTCAACGATTCAGGAGCAACTTCTCCTCTACCATGCAGTTTCCGAATGGACATTGAACCCATCGATACTGCCTCACTAATCTCTTTTTAAATTTCTATTTCTGCACTACTTATTTAGTTTAATATTTCATATAATCACACAGACATGCACAGCTATATCTGTTCAACTTCCAGGCCCTGAAGCCACTTCGTTGCTCAGCCAGATCCACCGTCTGACAGGTCACATGTCTCGCATGGATAACTCCAGGTTACCGAAAGCAGTACTCTACGGAGAACTCTCTCAGGGCAAGAGAGATCGTGGTGCCCCGCGCTGGAGGTACAGGGACCAAATTAAGCAGAGACTCTCTCAGGTAAATATGGAGGTCAACGAGTGGCAGCCGCTGATCCACGGAAAAACCAGGAATTTTGAGGAACCCAGAAGAGCGACTGCTGAAAAGAAGAGGGGATGCAAGAAGGATCCAACTACCCAAGCGCCTGCATCCCAGCTGTCCCTGTGTCCCAGCTGCTCCCGAGTCTACAGATCCAGAATTGGCCCCTACCGTCACCAACAATCGTGTCGTCATCCAGTACCACCACCACCACCCCCCCCCCCCCCACACACACACACACTATTTGGGAAGAGAACAGGATTTAGGGTATGTTTCATGATCATTAATGCTTGGTGGAACCCCGGAATGTCCATGCCCTCAAACCCTTTTGTTCCCCAGATCTGGAGCACCTGGTGCTGCTGTGTAAACTTTTCCGGCTGCCAAGGGAGTTCCCGGCTGTTATTATCACAGCTGTATAATAACAACATCCCCCAGTTGTGTGTTATTGTCACAGAGGGGGGATGATTTCCTTCAGAAATCGGTCAGGACTTCCCAAACCACAAAATTTGTATCAACAGTTCCGTGTGAACAGCACTTGCCGTGTGACCGACTGCTTACATTGCCGGTGATCAGCAGGAGCTCAAGAAATTCAGCTCCGATCTGTGCAAAGTCATCCAGGCAGCGAAACGACAATACAGAGATCGTATTCAGACACAGCTCTCCACCAACACACACAGCTTATGGCAAGCTCTGCACCCCAATAAAGACTTCAGAGCTAAGTGCAGTGGTGCTGCCAACATCGCTGCCTGTCTCCCAGAGGATCTAAGTCTCTTTACGCTCGGTTCGATATCGCCAACACTGAAACCCCGAGGAGAGCCGACAAAGCGACCTGCACATTGGTCATCTCTGAGGCTGAAGTTTGCAGGTGTTTCCAACGAGTGGACAGTCGCAAGCCTGCGGGACCGGACGGCGTCCCAGGGCGGGTACTTAGGATGCGCGCAGCACAACTGGCAGGTGTATTTACGGATATTTTTAATCTCACCCTCTCCCAATGTAGAGTTCCCTCCTGCTTCAAATCATCCACCATTGTTCCTGTACCTAAAACGACGAAGGCAACGTGCCTGAACGTCTGACATCCTGTCGCACTCACCTCAATAATAAGCAAATGCTTTGAGAGACTGGTCAAGGACTGCATCTGCAGCTTGTTACCACCCACACTGGACCCCCTACAATTCACCTACCGACACAACCGATCAACAGATGACACAATAGCCACTGCTCTGCACACCTCCTTAAACATCTGGAGAAGAGGGATGCTTATGTGAGAATGATGTTATTAGACTACAGTTCAGCATTCAATACCATCATTCCCTCCAGGCTCGACAAGAAGCTCAGAGACCTCGGCCTTCACCCTGCCTTGTGCAGCTGGGTCCTGGATTTCCTGTCAGATCACCAGCAAGTGGTAAGAGTGGGCTCCCTCACCTCTGCCCCTCTGACCCTCAACACAGGAGCCCCTCAGGGCTGTGTTCTAAGCTCCCTCCTTTACTCTCTGTATGCGCATGACAGTGTCGCTACCCACAGCTCCAATCTGCTAGTTAAATTTGCTGAGGATACTATATTTATTGGCCAAATCTCAAATAATAACGAGGCAGCCGACACAGAAGAAGTCACCACCCTGACACAGTGGTGACAAGAAAACAACTTCTCCCTCAATGTCGCAAAAACAAAGGAGCTGGATGCAATGTTGCACAGACAAGAGGAATGGAGACAGGCTAACCCCTATTGACATCAATGGATCTGGGGTTGAGAGAGTGAACAGCTTTAAGTTCCTCGGCATTCACATCACTGAGGACCTCACGTGGTCTGTACACATCAATTGTGTGGTGAAAAAAGGGACAACAGCACCTCTTTCACCTCAGATAGAACCATTGAACATTACAGCACAGAAACAGGCCTTTTGGCCCTTCTTGGCTGTACCGAACCATTTTTCTGCCTAGTCGCACTGACCTGCAACTGGACCATATCCCTCCATACACCTCTCATCCATATACCTGTCCAAGTTTTAATTAAATGTCAAAGTGATCCCGCATTCACCACTTCATCTGGCAGCTCATTCCACACTCCCACCACTCTCTGTGTGAAGAAGCACCTTCCCCAATGTCCCTTTAAACTTTTCCCCCTTCACCCTTAACCCATAACCTCTGATTTATTTTCTCCCCTAGCCTCAGTGGAAAAAGTCTGCTTGTATTCCCTCTATCTATACCCATCATAATTTTATACACCTCTATCAAATCACCTCTCATTCTCCTACATGCCAGGGAATAAAGTCCTAACCTATTCAAACTTTCCCTGTAACTCAGTTTCTCAAGTCCCGGCAACATCTTTGTAAACCTTCTCTGCACTCTTTCAACCTTATTAATATCCTTCCTGTAATTAGGTGACCAAAACTGCATACAATACTCCAAATTCGGTCTCAACAATGTCTTATACAACCTCACCATTACACTCCAACTCTTATACTCAGTACTTTGATTTATAAAGGCCAATGTACCAAAATCTCTCTTTACCACCCTATCTACTTGTGACGCCACTTTTAGGGAATTATGTATCTGTACTCCCAGATCCCTCTGTTCTACTGCCCTCCTCAGTGTCCTACCATTTACCTAGTATGTTCTAACTTGGTTTGACCTTCCGAAGTGCAATACCTCACACTTGTCCGCATGAAACTCTATCTGCCATTTTTCAGCCCATTCCTCCAACTGGTCCAAATCCCTCTGCAAGCTTTGAAAACCTTCCTCCCTGTCCACTACACCTCCAATCTTTGTATCATCAGCAAATTTGCTGATCCAATTTGCCACATTCTCATCCAGATCATTGAGATAGATGACAAATAACAATGGACCCAGCACTGATCCCCGTGGCACACCACTAGTCACAGGCCTCCACTCAGAGTAGCAATCCTCCATTACCACTCTCTGGCTTCTTCCATTGAGCCAATGTCTAATCCAATTTACTACCTCTCCATGTATATCTAGTGACTGAATCTTCCTAACTAACCTCCCATGCGGGACCTTGCCAAAGGCCTTACTGAAGTCCATGTATACAACATCCACTGCCTTCCCTTCATCCACTTTCCTGGTAACTTCCTCGATAAACTCTAATAGATTGGTTAAACATGATCTACCACGCAGCAATGGCAGGTATTCTTGGGAATAATGCACAAGGTGCAAAATCAGTTCATCCCCCAGAGAAGGAAGGATTCAAAGGGGGGAAAGGGGCCACAGTGGTTGACAAAGGAAGACAAAGATTGCATAGCATTAAAAAAAGGAAATATGACAGAGCTAAGGTTAGTGGGAGGACAGATGATTGGGAAGTTTTTAAGGAACAACAGAACTTAACTAAAAAGACAATACGGTGCGAAAAAATGAGGTACGAACGCAAGCTAGCCAGGAATATAAAGGAAGATAGCAAAAGCTTTTATATGTATGTGCAGAGAAAGGAGAAAGTTAAGAACAATGTTGGGCCCTTGAAGAATGAATTGGGTGTAATTGTTATGGGAAGCAGAGAAATGGCAGAAGAATTTAACAAGTACTTTACACCTGTCTTCACTAAGGAAGACACAAGCAATCTCCCAGATGTATGGATGGGCCAAGGACATAGGGTAAACAGAGGAAATGAAACAGATTGACATTAGGAAGGAAAAGGTGATGAGTAGACTGATGGGACTGAAGGCTGACAAATCCCCAGGTCCAGATGGTCTAGATCCTAGGGTACTAATGGAGGTGGCCCTGGAAATTTCAGATGCATTGATAATCATTTTCCAATGTTCCTTAGATTCAGGATCAGTTCCTGAGGATTGGAGAATGGCTAATGTTATCCCACTTTTTAAGAAAGGAGGGAGGGAGAAAACAGAGAACTATCGACCTGTCAGCCTGACATCGGTGGTGGGGAAGATGCTAGAGTCCATTATTAAGGATGAAATAGTGGCATATCTAGATAGCAGTGATAGGATTGGGCCGAGCCAGCATTGATTTACCAAGGGTAAATCATGCTTGACTAATCTGTTGGAGTTTTTCGAGGATGTAACCAGGAAGTTAGGCGGGGGAGATCCAGTGGATGTAGTGTACCTCCATTTTCAGAAGGCATTTGATAAGGACTCACATAGGAGATTGGTGGGTAAAATCAAAGCTCAGGGCATCGGGGGGAAGGCATTGACATGGATAGAAAACTGGTTGGCAGATAGAAAGCAAAGGGTAGCGGTGAATGGGTGTTTCTCGGAATGGCAGGTGGTGACTAGTGGGGTGCCACAGGGCTCGGTATTGGGACAACAGCTGTTTACCTTTTACGTTAACGATTTGGATGAAGGCATAGAAAATAATATCAGCAAATTTGCTAATGATACTAAGCTGGGTGGCAGTGTGACATGTGATGAGGATGTTAGGAGAATTCAGGGTGACTTGGATAGGCTGGGTGAGTGGGCAGATACTTGGCAGATGGCGTTTAATGTGAATAAGTGTGAGGTTATCCACTTTGGGAGTAAGAACAGGAAGGCAGATTATTATCTGAACGGTGTAGAGTTGGGTAAGGGAGAAATACAAAGAGATCTAGGAGTTCTTGTTCACTGAAGGTGAATGAGCAAGTGCAGCTGGCAGTGAAGAAGGCTAATGGAATGTTAGCCTTTATTACAAAGGGAATTGAGTACAAGAGCAAGGAAATCCTCTTGCATTTGTACAGGGCCCTGGTGAGACCACACCTGGAGTATTGTGTACAGTTTTGGTCTCCAGGGTTAAGGAAGGACATCCTGGCTGTAGAGGAAGTGCAGCGTAGATTCACGAGGTTAATTCCGGGGCTGTCTGGACTGTCTTACGCAGAGAGGTTAGAGAGACTGGCTTGTACACGCTAGAATTAAGGAGATTGAGACATATTGCAACATATAAGATTATTAAGGGATTGGACAAGATAGAGGCAGGAAATATGTTCCAGATGCTGGGAGAGTCCAGTACCAGAGGGCATGGTTTGAGAATAAGGGATAGGTCATTTAGGACAGAGTTAAGGAAAAACTTCTTCTCCCAGAGAGTTGTGGGGGTCTGGAATGCACTGCCTCGGAAGGTAGTGGAGGCCAATTCTCTGGATGCTTTCAAGAAGGAGCTAGATAGGTATCTTATGGATAGGGGAATCAAGGGATATGGGGACAAGGCAGGAACCGGGTATTGATAGTAATTGATCAGCCATGATCTCAAAATGGCGGTGCAGGCTCGAAGGGCCGAATGGTCTACTTCTGCACCTATTGTCTATTGTCTATTGTCTATTCAAGGTCCGAGGGAATACCCTATCAGGTCCTGGGGATTTATCTACTCTGATTTGCCTCAAGACAGCAAGCACCTCCTCTTCTTTAATCTGTATAAGTTCCATGACCTCCCTACTTGTTTGCCTTGCTTCCATAGACTCCATTCTTGTTTCCTTAGTAAATACAGATGCAAAATACCCATTTAATATCTCTCCCATTTCTTTTGGTTCCATACATAACCGACCACTCTGATCTTCAAGAGGATCAATTTTATCCCTTATTATCCTTTTGCTCTTAAAATACCTGTAGAAGTTCTTAAAATTATCCTTCACCCTGACTGCCAAAGCAACCTCATGTCCTCTTTTAGCCCTCCTGATATCTTTCTTAAGTATTTTCTTACTCTTTTTATACTCCTCAAGCATCTTATTTCCTCCCTGTTGCCTATACATGTTATACATCTCTCTCTTCTTCTTTATCAGAGTTCCAATATCCCTCGATAGCCAAGGCTCCTTATTCTTATTCATTTTGCCTTTAACCCAGACAGGAACATACAAACTCTGCACTCTCAAAATTTGTCTTTTGAAGGTCTCCCACTTACCAATCACATCCTTGCCAGAGAACAACCTGTCCCAATCTACGATTTTTAGATCCCTTCTCATTTCTTCAAATGTGGCCCTTTTCAGCTTTAGAACGTCAACCTGAGGACCAGATCTATCTTTATCCATGATCAAGTTGAAACTAATGAGGTTATGATCACTGGAACGAAAGTGTTCCCCTACACAGGCTTCCGTCACCTGCCCGAACTAATTTCCTAATAGGAGATCTAATATTGCATCCTCTAGATCTAGGTAGATCTATATATTGATTTAGAAAACTTTCCTGAACACATTTTACAAACTCTAACCCATCTAGACGTTTAACAGTATGGGAGTCCCAATCAATGTGTGGAAAATTAAAATCCACACAATCACAAATTTCTGTCTCCTGCAGTTGTCTGTTATCTCTTTGCAGATTTGCTGCTCCAATTCTCGCTGACTATTGGGTAGCCCATAATACAACCCTATTAATGTGGTCATACCTTCCTGTTTCTCAGCTCCACCCATATGGCCTCAGTAGACAAGCCATCTAATCTGTCCTGCCGAAGCACTGCTGTAATATTTTCCCTGACTAGCAAAGCCACCACCCACCCTTCATCCCCCTGTCTCTATCACGTCTGAAACATCGGAACCCTGGAACACTGAGCTGCCAGTCCTGCCCCTCCTGTAGCCAAGTTTCAGTAATGGCTATAATGTCGTAATTCCACGTGTCAATCCAGGCCCTCAGCTCATCTGCCTTTCCCACAATACTCCACGCTTTGAAATATACACACCTCAGAAGATTATTACCACCACACACAACCTTGCTATTTGTGACTTTGCATGAACTACCAACATCATTTATTTTTACCCCCGTTCCGCTATCTCCTCTGGCACTCTGGTTCCCATCTAGTTTAAACCCTCCCCAATAAAACTAGCAAACCTCCCTGCAAGTATATTGGTGCCCTTGTAGTTCAGGTGTAACCCGTCTCTCTTGTACAGGTCCCACCTGCCCCTGAAGAGGTCCCGATGATCTAGAAATCTGAAACCCTGCCCCCTACACCAGTTTCTCAGCCACATGTTCATCTGCCAGAGCATCGCACTCTTACCCTCACTGGCACGTGGCACAGGCAGCAATCCAGAGATTACTACCCTCTATGTCCTGTTTTTCAAGCTCTCTGTACTCACTCTTCAGGACATCCTGACTCTTTCTACCTATGTCATTGGTACCGATGTGTACCACGACATCTGGCTGATCACCCGCCCACTTCAGAATGCTGTGCAGGTGATCAGAGACATCCCTGACCATGGCACCCGGGAGGCAACAAACCATCCGGGAGTCTCTGTCACAACCACAGTATCTCCTGTCTGTACCCCTGACTATGGAGTCCCCTATCACTACCGCTCTCTTCTTCCTCCTCCCTCCGTTCTGCACTGCAGAACCAGACTCAGTGCCAGAGATCCGGCTGCCGCAGCTTGTCCCACGTAAGCCACACCCCCCCCCCCACCCAACAGTATCCAAATTGGTATACCTATTTTGGAGGGGAATGGCCACAGAAGAACCCTGCATTAACTGCCCTTTCCCCTTCACTCGCCTGATGGTAACCCAATTACCTGTGCCCTTTTCCTTAGGTGTAAGTACCTCATGGAAGCTACTATCTATAATCTGCTCAGTCTTTCGAATGATCCGGAGGTCATCCAGCTCCTGCTCCAGTTCCCTAATGCGGTCTGTTAGGAGCTGCAGCTGGATGCACTTCTTGCAGGGATCGTTGTCAGGGACACTGGATGTCTCCCTGACTTCCCACATCCTGCAAGAGGAGCATTCCAACATCCTGCCTGGCATATTCTCTAGTCTGAACAAAAAAAAAGGAAAAACAGAAAATCAGATGTTTGAGAAAGTTTGAGATGGGCCCCTAAATGCTAACGATTTTATATAGGGGCACAACTTTGTGCATCCTGACTGGCTGCATCACTGCCTGGTATGGGAACTGTACTTCTCTCAATCGCAGGACTCTGCAGAGAGTGGTGCGGACAGCCCAGTGCATCTGTAGGTGTGAACTTCCTACTATTCAGGTCATTTCAGAGATAGGGGGTAAAAATGGGCCGAAGGATCATTCTGGACCCAAGACTCATTAAGCACAAACTGGTCCAGCTGCTACCATCCGGGAAATGGTACCGCAGCGTAAAAGCCAGGGCCAACAGGCTCCGTGACAGCTTCTTCCACCAGGCCATCAGACTGATTAATTCATGCTGATACAATTCTATTTCCACAATTGTATGCATAAATACAGACTCACTGCACACACTTTACTGTAATCGTGCTGCTGGCGCAGAAAAACAATTTTCACGACATGTGTCCATGATATTAACCCTGATCCTGAAAATTTTTATCTGGCTGTTGTCTCATTTTTTTAGATCTGTTATTCATCATCCTCATACTGTCCTCGTTCATATCAATCCAAGTGCGCTCCAGTGCACACGGTGTTTTCCAGAAATTGCTATTTTATTTCTTATTGTTTTGCATATTTTCCAGATCTGTTTCAGACCAGGATATTTTACCAAAATTATAAGTCAATATGGGCACAGTGAGTGTTTACTACCTTCGTTATATTTTTACTGTTCAGTTCTGTTTGGCAGATTTTCTTGATCCTTGATGTAAATTCAAAGTTTGTTCAGCCTTGCAGTAAATTCAGATTTTCTTCAGCCTTGAAGTAAATTTTGTTGGAATGTTTTCCTTTATCATACTATTATCTATTTCCTTTGCTTATTGATATCCTAAATATACGCTTCATATTCTGTTGCATTGCATCCCGATGCTCTGTTTGATATTCTACCGGCTCTATTGCACCTTTCTTTATGTTTAATCATGTTCTGTACTTTCCTAGTCTAAAGTTCATGCTTATATATTTGGAAATTAGTTCCATTATTTGAATTGTTTGTTTCAGCTTTACTGATGCAAGAGCAAATAATTTCAAATCATCAATGTATAGCTGTGTCAAGGTATAATTCGTATTTTTTTTCTGATTAGATACCTGATTTTCGTCTGTTTCAGTAAATTATGAGTGGGCTTAAAGCTAGACAAAACCATAGTGGGCTTAGTGAGTCGCTCTGAAAAATCCCTCCATTTATTTTGATAGTGGTCGTTGTTCCTCTGTGGTTGTTAATAGGACGTTTATTTTACGTGAATGCTTCATCGGATGTTGTAGAAATTTCACAAGTATTGTATGTATTTTATATATATTTGGAACTTCTCTTAAACACACGAGGAACAGAATCAGATTTTTTTTTGATTGACAATATAACACTGAAAGTTTTCTGCTTTCCACAGGGTTTGAAATAGAATTAGATAATCTGTTATCTGTTGTTCAAACCCGAATGGTATTCTGTCTGCTCTCCTGTGAGTATATTGTGGTTATCTGAGTTGTTATCTGAGTTGTTATTAGTTACGAGATGTACGATGCTATAATTTTAGATATAAAATTGTCTTATTATTATTAAGAGCCAATAATAACATAGTAGGTGACCATTTAGTAGTCTTATAAATGCAGAACAAAGCTGTCGTTGAGACTGGTGGTACATACCTTCAGCCTTTTATATGTTCTGCCCCATGGGAGTATGACAGAGAGGATGTATGAGGTGGTTTGGGGTTCAGTAGCAAGGCTTTGGGTCGGGTTTGTGTCTTGCCAGCTTGATTGAGTTCCTCCAGGAGGTGACAAAGGTGATGGATGCAGTTACACATGGATATTGTCTACTTGTATATTGGTAGAGTGTTTGACAAGGTCCCACATGGGAGGCTCATACAGAATATTAACAAGCTTGAGAACTGTGGGGAATTGTCCTGGCTGCCGGGGACACAAACTGGGAGAAATGTCTTGGCTGGCGGGTGGTGAATCTGTGAAATTATTGTCATAGACGGCTGAGGAAGACACTTCCTTGGATATATTTAAAATGCAGGTCGATATGTTCCTGATTAGGAAGAGCGTCAACGTTTACTGGGATAATGGGGTAGAGAGGAATTGAAGAGCAAATTCACTGAGCCGAATGGCTTAATTCTGCTACAAGGTCTTATGGTTTTAGGGAGCATCTGGAGTATTGTATTCACTTCTGATTGTCCAGCTCTTGGAAGGATTGGAGAGGGTGCAGAACAGGTTCATCAGGATGTTGCCTGGATTCGGTGGCATGTGTTACAAGTAGAAGTTTGATAAACTTGGTTTGTTTATTCTGGAGTTAGAATAGAGATCTGACTGAGGTGTACAAGTTTGAGAGATATGAGTCTGGGTCGACAGCCTGTATTTTGTTTATTTTTTACATATGACTTGTGTCTAATACCAGAGGGCATTTGGTTAAGGTGAGATGGGGTAAATTTACAGCAATTGTGGGTACTTTTTTAACAGAGTTGTGTGTGCCTGGAATTTACTGTCTGAGTCAACATGGCTTTGTGAAGGGAAGGTCGTGCCTCACGAGGCTAATTGGGTTTTTCGAAGAGGTAGCAAAAAGCAATTGACGGAGGTACGGTAGTCGATGTGGTCTACATGGATTTTAGCAAGGCATTTGACAAGGTCCCTCACGAGAGACTCATCCAGAAAGTCATGAGGCACGGGATAAGTGGAACCTTGGCTGTTCGGATAAAAAAAGTTGGCTTAAAGGAAGAAAACAGAGGGTAGTAGTGGAAGGAAAGTATTCTGCCTGGAGGTCGGTGACTAGTGGAGTGCCGCAGGGATCTGTCCTGGGACCCCTGCTATTTGTGATTTTTATAAATGACCTGGATGTAGAGGTGGAAGAATGGGTGAGTAAATTTGTGGATGACATGAAGATTGGAGGAGTTGTGGATGGAGCTGTAGGTTGTCGAAGGTTAAAAGAGGATATAGACAGGGTGCAGATTTGAGCAGAAAAGTGGCAGATGGGGTTCAATCTAGATAAGTGTGAGGTGATGCATTTTGGAAGGACAAACCAGAATGTTGAGTACAAGTTTAATCGTTGGTTACTTAAGAGTGTGGATGAACAGAGGGACCTTGGGGTTCAAATCCATACATCCCTTAAGGTCGCTGCACGGGTTGATAAGATAGTTAAGAACTCCTATGGGAGGCGAGGCTTCATTAATAGGGGGATGAGGTCAAGAGTAGAGAGGCCAAGTTGCAAATCTACAAATCTCTGGTGAGACCGCACTTAGAGTATTGTGTTCAGTTCCGGTCACCTCATTATAGGAAGGATGTGGAAGCTATGGAGAGGGTGCAGAGGAGATTTACCAGGATGTTGCCTGGTTTGGAGAACAAGTCATGTGAAGCAAGGTTAGCAGAGCTGAGACTTTTCTCTTTGGAGCGTAGAAGGATGAGAGGGCACTTGATAGAGGTCTAAAAAATTATGAGAGGCATAGATAGGGTGGATTGCTAGTACCTGTTTCCCAGGGCACCAACAGCAAACACTAGAGGGCATATGTACAAAGTTAAGGGAGGGAAGTTTAGCGGAGACATCAGGGGTAAGTTTTTTACAGAGGGTTGTGGGCGCCTGGAACAACTTGCCAGGGATGGTGGTGGAGGCTAAAACATTAAGGGTATTTAAGAACCTCTTGGACAGGCACATGGATGAAAGAAGAATAGAGGGTCACGGGGTAGTGTGGGTTTAGTACTCCTTTTAAAGGAATATATGGGTCGGCACAACATCCAGGGCCGAAGAGCCTGTACTGTGCTGTAGTATTCTAGTGTCTAGAGTCTAGTGACTAGGGTCCTGTCGGAGGCAACTATGTTATAGATGCTCCCAGTTATATATGAATGTGCAGGAAATGCAAGGAGATGGTCAGTAATATAAGAAAGGATACCAAAGTTTTTTTTTTCTTTCCCAGATATATAAAGAGTGGAAAATGGGAGAGGGTCGATATCGGACCACTAGAAACTGTTGTTGTAGTTGCAGTAACGGGTGAAAAGGAAAGGCCAGACAAACTCTGTGCAAGTGACTGGCAGAATTCCAAAAGGTAAAGATCATCAGCGAACAGAATTGCGTGTAGTGCTATTACAAAGGAAAAGGGGCTTGGAAGATGAAAGGTCTGAAGATAGAAAAGTCACCTGGACTGGGTCATACAGTGTATCAGGAGCCTGCCTGGGGTGTGTTGGGATTCCCAGAGCGTGAGGACCTGGAGTGAAGCATTCAGCAGAACCAACAGCTGGATTAATAGAAAAATATATTGTAGAATATTCAGGTTGCAAAGAGAGATTCGTTGAATTGTTACTTGAATCCAGAGATCAGCGAATGATTAATGGCAAATTTTGATTCCCAGGTTTTGCCAAGTCACAGACTAACACTTGAGATGTCGTTTGAACTGTGCATTTGATCACTCACCGATCAGCTGAGTGGGTAATTCAGATAAACCTTGGCCGATGTTCATGTATTCCTGTGGATCAGGACCTGTTTAAATATAAAAAAAATCCATGGAAACAGAGCTAAAATAATTAAAATAACTAAAATGTTTATCTCAATGTGCCTTTGTGGTCAGAGCGTGGTTTTAACATACCGAGTTCCTGTATTTCCCTCAGTATTCTGTCCAACTTCGGTAACTCAGTCCTCCACATCAGAAAGGATTCCCACATCGCCCTCCGGGCCCGGGAGCCTTTGCCATTCACCAAACTGAGGAAGTGTCTGGAACTGTCTGCCCGGTTTCCCTTCTCTGTCAGTTCAGTGACTTTCTACAAAAGGAAACAATGGACTTATTGTGGAGCAGACAGACAGACATGGAGAATGTACAGGAAAGTATCTGTTCGTGGCCCCAGTAGCTTCAGAACAGATGCTGTCACTGGGCTGTTGCCTCATCCTCCCTGGGTTCAGTCATTAACAGAGAAACAGTAACTGAAGGAAATTCTAAATCAATATTGTGTAAGAATAAGGATTTACTGACACCCTGCAGTAGATGCAATGTGATTAATTTCCTTGATCTGTCAATGTGCAGCATTACATCAACAAGATGTGACAACAAGAACGGAAGAGAGGGGAGAGAGAGAGCAAAAACAAATGGATGGTGTGCATCACTGAATCGTGGCTGACAAAAGTTTATAGTTGGGTGCTTAAATCCAAGGATAAATATTGAATCGAAAGGATACGCAGGTAGGTGAAACTGTTGGGTTGAAACTGCTGTCATTAAAAATGAAAAGTCCTGAGAAAGAGGTGATGTCGGATTAGACGATGAGGATGTTAAGAAACTGCTTAGGTAAAATGACCCTGATGGAAATTATATACAGGCATGTTAACAGTAGCCAGGATGTGGGCTACAAATTACAACTGGGGAGAGGAGAGGCATGGAAAAAGGTCAATGCTAAAATTGTCACGGGGAGTTTCAATATGCAGGTAGCTTTGGAAAATCAGGTCGGTGCTGAATCCCAAGTGAGGGAATTTATATAGAATGCCTATGAGATGGCTTTTGAGAGAAGCCTATGGTTGAGCCCACTATAGGAAAGGCGGATCTGGATTCTGTGTTGTGTATTGAACCAGATTTGATTCGGGAGCTTCAGCTAAATAAACCCTTAAGAGGCGGTGATCATAAACTAGCAGAACTCAGCCAGCAGGTTGAAAGGGAGAAGGTGAAGTTAGAGGTATCAGTGCTACAGTAGAATAAAGGAATTACCTCGACATGAGAGAGGTGCTGGAAATAATAAATTCGATAATGACACTAACAGGGACAATGGCAGAGCAGGAATGGCTGAAGTTTCTCGGAGGACAAACAATCACAATGATGAAGAATTATTCTAAAGGGAGGATGATCAACCGTGGCTGACGAGGTAGTCAAAGCAGCACAAAAGCAAAGGAGACGGCACAGAATATTACAAAATATAGTAGAAAGCTGGAGGACTGGGATGTTTTTACAAATCAACAGAAGGCAATTAAAAAGCCGTAAATAGAGAAAATATGAAATAGGAAGGCAGGCGAGAGAATGATGTAAAATAGCTTACCAGAACGTCCGTCTGATATATGAAGATTGAAAGAGAGGAGAGTGGATATTGGGCTGCTTGAAAATGACAGTGGAGAGGTACTGTCAGGGGACAAGGAAATGCCGGAAGATATTGGTCGGCATTTTGCGTCAGTCCTCACTGTAAAAACACTAGAACGTGCCAGATATTTGAGAATGTCCGGTGGCAGAAGTGAGTGTATTTGCAATTATTGCGGAGAAGGCGCTTGGTAAGCTGAAAGTTCTGAAGATAGATGAGTCCAGATCAACTGCAGCCGATTGCTTCTGAAGGAGGAGGCTGAAGAGATTGTGGAGACATTAGTAATGATCGCTCAAGAATCACTAGATTTTGGAATGGTTCCAGAGGACTGATCATTTTAAACTATAGACCAGTTAGTCTGATCAGCGTTTGGGAAGATGTCAGCAGTCGACAATTGAGGATAAGGTTTCAGGGTATTCAGACGCACATGATAAGAAAAAGGCCAACATCCATGGAAGGGAATCTTGCCTGACAGAACTGTTGGAATTTTTTGAGAGAACAGCATGCTGGGTCGACAACGGAGAGTCAGTGCAAGTTGTTTACTTGGACTTCCCGAGGACCTTTGACCGGGTGTCCCACATAGACCGATGAAAAAATGGACACATCAGTGGCAATTGGAATGTCGTGTAGTGAGGTACATGGCCATATACTTTAGCAGAAATAATGAAGTCGTAGACTATTTTTGATTCTGGGAGAAAATTCAGAAATCGGAGTTGTAAAGAGTCTCTGGAGACCTGGTGCAGGATTCCGTGCAGTTTGAGTCGGTGTTCGGAAAGGCAAATACAATGCTAGCATTCATTTCGAGAGGATCAGAATATAAGAACAAGCACTGGCCAGACCGCACTCGCATATTTTGATCCCCTGATCAGAGAAAATATGTGATGGCGTTGTGAAAAAACAGAGAGGAATCTAAACTAACAGAACCTGTGATATTAAACCAGATTTTGATGGGAATGATTCCTGGATGCACCTGTACTGGCTGGAGTGTGGAAGGATGAGAGGGAATCTAATTGTAACCTGTGGAATATCGAAAGGCATTGAGAGGACGTGGAGATGATGTTTCTAAGTGGGGGAGTCTAGAACCAGATGGAATAGCCTCAGATTAGAGGGATGTCCATTTAGAACAGAGATGAGCAGATTATTTAGCCGAGGAGTAGTGAAACTGCAGAATCCATTGGAACTGACAGCTGTGGAGACCAGGTGATTGAGTATATTTAAAACAGATGCTGGTATCTTCTTGACTAGTCTGGTCGGCAAAGTTTACTGGGAGAAGGCAGGAGAATGGGGTTAAGAGGGATATTAAATCACCCATGATGTAATGGCGGAGCAGAATCGATGGGCCTAATGGCCAATTGTGCTCTGATGCTTTATGGTCTTATGATGTGTAAAGACAAAAGAAGATTAAGAAATGTCAGTGCGGCTGTCTTATAATGGAGATGGTTACTGCCTGGCACTGATACCGTAAAATGGTAATGACTTCCTGAATGCAGGCATGGGCTTCCTGATTAACTGTTGTGAAAGAAATTCAACCAGTAAAGCAGACGTCTCCAGATGATGAATTTATAGATCAGCATCATATTTACAGATTCTTGCTTTTGGATAATGCCTGTGTGATTCATTACAGACAGCGTCAATGAATCCCAACGAGAACAGAGTTACTCACCGGTGTAACACACTTGATTTTCTAATACCACTCATGGCTGAATAGGTCAGATCTAGGACAAGACAATCACTGTTTGTGAGCTCCAAGGAGAGTGACCTGAAATGGTGTGTCCCTGTCTCTCATTAGTCAGATATTCAGCAAGTTAGCAGTTTTTTTTTGTTTGCCCCTTCCCTTTAAGGAAATCCTATTGATCTTCTTCCCTTTCAGGACAACCTGTTGATTTTTTGGGATCATGAGATATCAGTTAGATCACCAGATTTATTTTATGTTTTGTGCTTTCTTCTGCCCTTTTTGATCAAACTATTGATGTTTGTGGTCATAAGATATCAGCTTTGTGCGTGATCTTTCACATCCAATCAATCTCAGAGTTTTTCGAGGAAGTTACCAGGAAAGTTGATGAAGGCAAGGTTGTGGATATTGTCTACATGGACTTCAGCACGGTATTTGACAAGGTCCCGTATAGGAGGTCGGTCTAGAAGATTTAGTTGCTTAGCATTCAAGATAAAGTAGTAAACTGGATTAGACACTAACTTTTTTGAAAGAATCCGGAGTGTTACTATAGACTGTTGCATTTCTGATTGGCGACTGTATCTCGTGCAGTGTCACGGGGATCGGTGCTGTGCTTGTTGTTGTTTGTCATCTATATCAATGATCTGGATGAAATTACGGTTAAGAGCATCAGCAAATTTGCTGATGACTCCAACATTGGGAAGGAGCAGTGGAGAAAGAGGAAGATTACAAGAGCTTGCAGTGAGGTCTGGACCAACTGGAGAATGGACTTAAAAGGGGCCGATGCAATTTAATGCAGACAGGTTCAAGATGTTGCACTTTGGATGGACCAATCAGGGTAGATCTTACAGAGAGACTAGTAGAACAAAGTGATCTGGGAATACAGGTACATAAGCCATTGAAAGTGGCGGAAAATGTTGCTAGGCTCTGAAAGAAAGTTTCTCAGCGCATTAACCTTGGTAAATGAAAATATCGTGTACGATATGATGTTGTATAAGACGTTGGAGAGGCCTAATTTGGATATTATGTGCAGTTCTGCACAACTACCTGCAGGACAGATGGAAATGTTTGAAAGAGTACAGAAAAAAAAAACATTACAAGGATGTTACCTGGACTGGAAGACCTAAGTTATAAGAAAAGAGTGAACTGATTAGGACTTTATTCATTGGAGCATGAAAGACTGAACGGAGATTTGATAGAAGTGTAGACAATTACATTGGGATATAGGTAGGATAAATGCAAGCAGGGATTTTGTACTGAGGTAAAGAGGTACTACAACAAGAGGTTATCACTAAAGGGTGAAAGGTGAAAAGTTCAAAGGGTACAAAAGTGAAACCGGTTTACTCAGATGGTGGTGAGAGTGCGAAACTAGCTAGCAGGGCAAGTAGAGCAAGTGGTTAAGAGAATTCTGAACAGATGCTTGCGTAATGAGCGTATAGAGCGCCATGGCCCGGTGCAGGTCAAAGGGAATAAGTAGATTCTGTAGTCTGGCATGGAATAGATGGGCCAAATGGCCTGTTTCTGTACTGTACTTTGCTGTGACTATGACAAGTCAGCCACACATTGTTTGGGAACTCACGGAACCAAGACAAGCTGTGATTAGCTGGTTTCCCTCCCTCAGGTACCGCAGTGAAGCCGGTTGGCCCAATTGACAGTTTAATACTCATCCTGGATTAATGAGATGAGGTGAAGCTACCCGACGGTTCAGCCAAGATTTGAAATTAGTTTCAGACCGAATGCCTTTTGGAAGTCCAGATATGCAGCCACTGCTCTTACTTCACACTGATAAATACAGCAGGTGATACAAGAAAAGGTGATGCTAAACCTGCAGTTCCCAGTGCTCCCCACCTTAAAAACTGAAACCAGATCTGCGAGAGACAATTCAGTGATCAAAGTCTCCATTCCCAAGTCGATCTCCTAAAACGTGCAGGAGATTAATGTTGATCACTCTTCCCTCTGATACCAGCAGATCAGTGACAATACACGAACTGCACTCACCTCATTTTCTTCTCTACTGAAATGTCCTTCCTTTGTCAACATCCAACCTAGTCTCTCAACCTTTTCTTCAATTGCTTGTTTGAGTCTGTCCCTGTAGAACTTTGTCAGTTGGTACAGTCGATATTCCTCCCCCTGTGCCAGGAGGTCGGAGATTGTAAACTCTGGCCCTGTGAATATAAAAAGGAAAATGTTGGCTTGAACTCAGATATCCCTCGTCTCCACCGCTCTCACCCAACTCAACAAAAAACCGTGTCTTGAACCTGCCTACAGATACAAAATTGGATTAATTCTCCATCTCCAACACCATCACACTGAGCACGGAGTCCCCCTATGGCTGTGTGCACAGACCACTGCTGTTCACTCTGCTGACCCACGACTGTGCTGCAACACACAGCAAGAACGACGAGTCAGCTTACAGAGAGGAGGTGCAGCAACTAACGGACTGGTGCAGAGCCAGCAGCCTGTCTCTGAATGTGAACAAAACAAATTTCTTGGTGTTCATCTAGCGGAGAATCTCACCTGGTCCCTCAACACCAGCTCCATAGCAAAGAAAGCCCAGCAGCGTCTCCACTTTCTGCGAAGGCTGAGAAAAGTCCATCTCCCCACCCCCCATCCTCATCATATTCTACTGGGGTTGTATTGAGAGCATCCTGAGCAGCTGCATCACTGCCTGGTTCGGAAATTGCACCATCTCAGATCGCAAGGCCCTGCAGCGTTTATTGAGGGCAGCTGGGAAGACCATCGGGGTCTCTCTTCTCGCCATTACGGACATTTACACCACACGCTGCATCCGTAAAGCCAGCAGCATTATAAAGGATCCATGCACCCGTCATACAATCTCTTCCCCCTCCTGTCATCTGGGAAAAGGCACCGAAGCATTTGGGCTCTCACGGCCAGACTATGTAACAGTTTCTTCCCCCAAACTATCAGACTCCTCAATACCCAGAGCCTGGCCTGACACCTTACTGCCCTATTGTCACGTCTATTATTTATTGTAATGTCTGCACTGTTTTGTGCACTTTATGCAGTCCTAGATAGGTGTGTAGTTTAGTGTAGTTGTTGTGTGTTTTTTTTTTCCTCTTGTTTTTTTTTTTACGTAGTTCAGTCTAGTTTTTGTAATGTGTCATGCAACACCATGGTCCTGAAAAACGACTCATTTTTACTATGTACTGTATCAGCAGTTATGGTCGAAATGGCAATAAAAAAGTGACTTGACTTGACTTGAATGTAACACTTGCCTTAAAGCCTACCCAACAATGTTCTAGGCATTACGTAATAGAAGGACCACATTTAATATAAACCAGTTCAACCCCCATCCGACCCATTCACCTATTTAAATTTGGATGGGCATAAATGTTGGGACTGTTGGTAATATTCGCTTCCCGGAGTTACTCTCTCCATCCTGGTGAATACATTTCCCCTGATTCACATCCCGGAAACACTCTCCTCATCTGGAGAGCTGCATTTCCTCCAATTCACATCCTGGAAATCCTCAGAGCGGGTAGTACATTTCCTGTAGTGGGGTAACGGCTGCCAAGTGCACCACATGTACCACACCCACACATTTTCCCTCTCATCTGACCAACCCTCCAACAAGGCCTCCCCTTTACCCTCCACCCTGCCACATTCTGTGAGCACATCACCCTCATATTTCACTCACCCGCTCCTTCTTGGGGACTTGACAGTTCTGTGTTCAATGAGCTTCCGAGCCGACAGGCAGTCGCCTCACTTGTGCCGGTTCCAGGGTCCTGATCGGTGTCTGTGACGTCACTGTCTCTGGGCTGACAGACAGTCGCCTCCCTTGTGCCGGTTCCAGGGTCCTGCTCAGTGTCTCTGACGCCACTGTCTCTGGGCTGAGTTTGCTCCTCCTCCTCTGCCACCGGACCGCATTCCATTGGGACATCGCTCTCAATCTGACCCTGCTTTGGAACCTTGCTTCCCGTGTCCCGATCAACTTCCCTAGATGATCCGCCTGGTAAAATCCTCTTCAGCACTTTCACTACTGGTTTCAATTTCCCACCTGAAATAAGTGATGAATTGCAGGTTATACAAGTATGATTTAGATCTGAACAAAACTGATTCAGACTACAATGGAGCCGAGACTCTGGCTGACCAGATTTGGAGTGAAACTGTGCTGGTTAATGTGAACCGTACATCCTGTCAGGTGACCATCCCGATAAGCCGGTGACTGGACACATTTACTCCCAGTAAAATTGCACGATCGGCACAGTAATACTAATCACAGCAGTTGAACGCACGGATGACCACGGGATCATAATGCACCGGTGTCCGGTGATCCTGGGAAATATCACTGTGATTATCTTCCACAAGCTAAAATCTCCCTCGGTCACCAACTGTCCAGTAGTCTGTGTCACACAAAGACCAACAACGGGATGACACATGGTCCAGTCTGCTGGATCACACATTCTCCAGTTGCTTTGTCACACGAGGGGCTGGAGACTGGACAAGGGGACTGGAGTTGCTTTCTCCAGTGCCCTTGGTCACAGACTGACCATTCCCTTGAGACGCACGTCATCCGGTCCCCTGGGTCGCAGGCTGACCATTCCCTTGCGATCTATGCTGTCCTCTCCCCTGGTTCCCATCTTATCCCCCACCTGCTGATCATCATGTAACAACTATGCATGTCATTGGCAAAGTCTTGGTTATAGAGCTTTGTGTAGTTGCAGTTGCTAATCTATAGGATGGAGGTGATGAGGCTGGAAAGTGTGAAGTGAAGAATGAACACTACGGTACTGGACTAGGGTGTTGTTTTTTGTGTTATATGGTTGGGCTGGGGCAGCTTGCCCTGGAGCTCAGGAGCTTGAAGGGTGATCTTACACATACACACACACACACACACACACACACACACACGCACACACACACACACACACACACACACACACTCACACTCACACTCACACTCACACTCACACACACACACACATACAGTAATCAGGGGTGCAGATAGGGTAGATGGTCACAGTCTTTTTGCCCGGGTAAGGGAGTCTGAGACTCGAGGGTAGAGATTTAAAAGGGACCAAAGGGGCATTTTTCCACGTGGTGGCTGATGGGTATAAAGTACAGGCATCCGGAGGAGGCCGCAAACACAAATAAAATTACAAAATTGAGAGCATGTGGGCAGGAAAAAGGGGAGAAGAAGTTTACTCGGGAAATTTGGGAAAACTGCAGGCAAATGGGACATTTAGATCAGCATGAATTATATGGGCCGAAGGACCCGTTTCCAGGCTGGAGCATCGTTTTTATTCCAGCTGGAATCTCAGAATTGAGCACAATCACATTGTCTACAGGTGACACAGACATTTGGTCATTGGTTATGCCGGGTTTCCCAGCCAAGATCCTGGGAATTTAAATTCAGGTAGAAGATCATATCAAGAGGGAAATATTTAGAACCTCAGGTTCACCATTTCTCCACAGCCCAGACATTCACTGGAGTGTTACAACTCCGAAGCGGATCACAAATGTATCTACAATGAGCTGCCTCCTGATCCTCAGCCATTCCCAGCACCGGCAATGATCTCCGCTCCGCTACAGAAAACAGATTTCGGTGACACCCCTCCTCCTTTGCGTCGCAGGCAAGAAAAACCAGGGGGGAGTTGGTAGCTTTCCTTCCAAAACCTGAAATGCTGTGTTATCATAGAATCTCTGAAATCCCGGAAATGCTCCTATCATCTGCTTCTGAATTTTATAAATGAAAGTTGAAGATGTCTTACACATCAGGGCCTGTCTGGAGGTGAAACGGACCCTGACCCTGAACATTCACAGAAACCACGAGATCTCTGTCACACTGCTGTCTGTGTTTCACTCACGACCACCTGATTCAGGAGCCCCTGCTCCTTTCACTCAGCTGAAGCTTTGTATGATGAGCGGAGTGATTCGACCATTACTGGTGTCAGGTCCCTGCGCTGGAACTGTTGGGTTGATCAATTACTCAAGGCCGCTTTACCAGTGGGATAAATGACACTGCTTGATGAAACTTTTGTATGCCCTGTTAACACATGTGTCAGTTTTTTTCATCTGAACTATTGTGTACAAACGCGATAAAAGTTTAATTCAAAGATCCCTGTGATCATACCTTTATCCATTCTGATTCTGACTGGCGATTGTTGATTGTCGTCGTCTTGTTTACACTTTGGTCGCTCTGCAGGACAGCTCCTCCTGCTGGTGAGGCTCTAAATTTCACAACAAGCAGACAGTGAGTCAGAGAGTGCGACTACTTTGCAAATATGACAGTATTTCCATCCCCTGTCGCATTTGGCATGGGGACCAAACATTCCCTGTTAGTAACCACTTCCACACCATATCTGTCCACTGATGCCTGGCGCATCTACTGACAGAGTCACAGAGCAATAAAATCCAAATTCAGAGCGTTCAGCCCAACGAGACAATGCCAACCACAGTGCCCACTGTGATGGTCACAATTTCCTGTGATGGGGCCATCTCCCTTCTGGCCTATTCACTCCATCTACACACCCCAACTGCTTTTTGAATTATGCAACTGCACCTGGCTCATCCACTTCCTCTGGCTGTTTCCTCCACATGATCCCCAACATCTGCATGAATCCGCTGCTGATCAGATTGGCTTTGCAATCTCTTTACCAGCCCCTGTCCACCATTTAGATCCCCTAGATGCTACGATAATCTTCTCTGTGAACAGCAACTACTAACTTTGTGCATTCTGCGAAATTACCAGTCAAGTAATCCTTGTGTAATCGCATCCAAATCATTGCTATAAAATAACGAATATCAAAGGCCCAAATTGCAGCCTCATGGCACATCGCTAATTACTCGCCTCCATTGCGAGGAGAAACCTTCAACCAGCACTCTTTGCTTGCTATCTTGAAGCTAATTTAGAATACATCCAATTTGCTCTCTCTGGACAGCATGGGACCTGATCATCGAGACCAAGCTGCCACGTGACACCTTGTCAAAGGCTTTGCTGAAGTCCCATGCACAACGTCCATTGGAACATAACTTTGAATTTCCACCTCTGCTTAATGTCACCTTCACAGGTTCTGACAATGTAATTAGCAGAAAAGTACTTGATGAGGCCAAGGTATGTCAATGTAAATTATGGGTTGCCATGTGCTAGTGAGGACTGAATAAAATGCAGTGTTGGGATATTTTGCTTTATAAATGGTCTGTTCTCAGTAGAGGCCTACGCGACGATATATTCGAGGGTAAGTATACCACTGCAGATTGCAATAGCCAATGGGATCAAGGGCATGTTACTGCAGTTCATGGTAATTCCACATTTCGACAATCACTACAACACGACACACTTGGGGCTTCTTATAAAGGGATGAAATTGTCAACGCATTTTAAGATGATTATAACGTAACAAGGAAACATCAGAACTAACCAAAAGCTACTTCAGATGATGCAGGACCTTCAAATGAGCAAACACTCAGAGAATATGAGTGACTTTAAAGAGCTGGGCTTCTGAAAGCACATTACCAGACCTGGAGTGATTGCAACTGGGTCTGACCGAGGCATTCCACCTATTTCGTACCTTCCTTTGTACAGATATGTAATGTTTACAGGACCAGTGGTCGAGTGAATGAGACTCACCAAACTTTCTCCTGACTGATTCAATGAAAACTCTGAGTCAGAGGGTTCTCTTCAGTTGGTACTCTCACTCCTCGGGCTGGTTCACTTGTCGCTGTTCCCTCGTTCTCATTGGTGGCTTCTTTCCAGCTGTGGGCTTTTCTTCCAATAAGTCTCACACCGCAGGTCTAACTTTAACCAGAGAGATAATGAAGCACATTAATAATACAAAGGAAAAAAAAATTCTGCTCAATTTTCTCAAAAGCGAATCTCATTGAAATTTAAACGCTGAAGACAAATAAAACGATCTCATATAACAAATCTGTAATTGTCCCTCACACGTCACAAATCCTGATACGGGATACGAAGGACTCATCATTCAGTCATGATAAGATATCAGAGCAGAATGAAGTGATTCAGTCCATCGAATCTCCTCCATCATTCAATCATGGCTGATTTTTTTTTTTCGCCCCAATGTAATATTCTTGCGTCCTCTTATAAAGTGCTGGAAACTCCGTTCGTGGGAGCATTTTGGTTATGCAGACGCGCAGTTTAGAGGGAACAGTGACGGGTCTCTCTCTCCAGATTATCCCCACCTTATAACAGTGTTTTGTCCACTGCCTTGCCAGCGACAGGCTGTTGTTACAGACATGCAAATCGTCAATAATCAGGCCCAGATCTCATCCGTGTTCATATTCGAGATGGGTGAGGGTTTGCCTAAATGAGAAATGCAATAAATGGCCTCTTTGTTAGGTACAAGGGTATACCAGCTTATTAATACGAATCTGTTAATCATCTGCTTGCAGCTCAAAGCACAAACACATGCAGATATGGTCACCGGGTTCAGTTGTTATTCAGGCCAAACATCTGAAGAGGAAATAAATGTGATGTAAGTGACGTTGACCGTGGAGTGATGGCTGGTGCCAGACCGGGTGGTCTGAGTGTTACGGAAACTGATCAGCAGCTTGGATTCTCAAGTATAAATCTCTCGGTTTACTGAGTATAGTCCGGAATCAAACCAAAGGAAAACCCAGTGAACAGCGGTTCTAAAGGCCGCGTTAATGAGAGAGCTCAGTGAGATTAGCCAGACTGATTAAATCTGACAGGAAGGCGGCAAGAACTCAAATAACCACGCACTCCGACAGCGGAGTGCAAGAGAGCGTCACTGAGTGCCTAACATAGAATGTGGACGGGGTGCAGCCGCAGTAAACCCCGAGCATTCACTCAGTGTCACATCATTAGGTACAGGGGTACATAAAAACGTGTCCACTGAGTGTAGACTTCCATACTTTTATCAACTGTCAGTGAGATTTATTACAGGAATGTTTATCCTAAATATCACTGCCAGATATATAAAGTCTTTGTTAAAAAAACACACAAACAGAATAAAACACACATATTCGTTAATCCACGCAACCCTAAGGACAATATTGAACTGATAGAAACAATAGCATTACTAGGGCGACCAGTGGGCGTAATAAAGCACCATAGCATTTCCCCTATGACCCTGTCCTTACCTGGTGCTGGACTCCTGATTCTGTTTCCAGCGAATCAGAACATCTGAATTTTATGGCCCTACCAGTAAGTGAACACACCCTGAGCAATGTTCAGTTGATAACACGCTCATAAACCTGAACTTCAGCCTATTCAGCATGTAACGCCACACCCTGTTCCACAACGCTTGTGTTAAACCACATAAAAGCTTAATTTCCATGAACAAGTCACTCTTACAAGCGGTCTGAACCAGAATTAATACTACAGTGCAAGCGGTGCAGTAATTTCCTCTCAACAGAATACTTGATCTGCTCTGGAGAGGAATCACAACCCGCATCCTGTTCCGGTTGGGTTGGCGTCGTCACTTCAATTTATTGTACCAGTTAGGGCCAGTTTATTGTCAGATTATAAACTCCAGCGACAGCTCAGGGCAAAGATCGCTGTGGGTTTATTGCACAGAGACAGCAGAAGGAAGGGCGCTCTCAACTCTGATGGAATATTATGTATTTGGAATAATGTTCTCTTTTGAACAGGAGGCATTCCTTTTCTCCAGATTTAACTGCGCCCCCTCTGCCTGGAGTAGACTTCAAGGTCACCCCGTTTATAACGAGCCATCTTTAACAGTTGTCCGCAGTTGGACCATTTCAGTAATGGGCCGACTGGAGAGCAGCTGTCCTGAGATAACCATCTCCCAGAGATAACAACCGGTCAAAGTCGACAGCGAGATATGGACGCCCTTCTCCTTCAGCTTATTGCTCACTGACTGGAAACAAGTTACCACATCAGAGTAGCAATCATATGGAATTATCATCATATCCCGCTGGCGAATTTGCCTGGCAACCCGTTTACTTCACACATACATCCACCAGCTTCGCATTTATTTTAAAGGAACTTGTACCGTTCCTCGTCAGAGAACGATGGGTAAAAACATTAATTTCATTAATGTCGACAGCGAGATATGGGCGCCCTTCCCCTTCAGTTTATTGCTCACTTACTGGAAACAAGTTACCATGGCAACGTAGAACCATATGAAATTATGACCATGTCCCGCTGGCCAATTTGGCAGGCATTGCACTTATTTTACAAATACATCTACCGTTCCTCGTCTGAGATCGAAGGAAAAACATCAAAAGTTAAATACACCGGGTCTCTTATTTGTCAGAGTGTGCTACTGGTCTATTGAAGTAGTAACAGGACATTCGTCCCCTCAGTCCTGTTCCGCCATTCTCTATGATCACAGCTGCACCGTGATCTCAGTGACACATCCCTGCGACCGGCTGCAACACTTCACTCCGTTGCCTGTCGAGGATCTGTGCGCTGCCGAATTAACCACATTGAAAGAAAACTCTTCTTCTCTTTCCCTTTGAGGAAAAGAGACACTAGTTCCACCTCAGTGGGAAAAAAAACTGTTTCCCCTTACAGCAGCAAACATGTTCCCCACATTCCTGTTCGGAATCCAGGTGATGTTCGATGTCTCCAGCATAAGCTTAATTCATTTATGTAACCACCAGCGGATAAAATCTCCTCACCTTCATCTAAATGACAGCAAATACAATCAACTCCCCGTCTTTATCGAGTTCCAGCGAACACAGAGTAGAGGTCAGCATTGAAGCGAACGGGTAACAGCAGCAGATGCTCCCGGACATGCACTCAGTGGCCACATTATTAGGTACGGTAGGTACATAGTAAAGCGCCCACTGAGTGTAGAATCTGCTATTTTCGTCTACGGCCAGTAAGAATTATCACATTATTTGTTAATATAAATTCCACTGTCAGATCTACCTCGTCTTCGCTGAAAAAACACATACAGAATAATCGAGCGCGCAGATCCGTGAAGCCGCGCGGTTTCAATGGTAATATTGATATGGTATAAATATTAGAAATACTGCCGTTAGAAGTAGGCTTATTAAAACACCATCACATTCCCGAATACAGTCCATGTTCTTACCTGATGCAGGACTCCTAGGTCTGGTTTCAGTGAATCCGAGTATCTGAATTTTATGTCCCTAACAGTAAGTGAACACACCCTGAGCAATGTTCAGTTGATAACACGCTCATAACCAGAACTTGAGTCTATTCAGCATGTAACGCCACACCCTGTTCCACAACGCTTGTGTTAAACCACACAAAGACTCACCTTGCTTGAATGAGTCTTTCTAACTTGTGGTCCGAACTAGAATTAATACTTCAGTGCGCGACATTTTACCACCTCCAGAGAGGAATCATAACCCGCATCCTGGTTCCGTTCGGTTGGTGCCGTCGCTTTGAGTTATTGTTCACCTTGGGACCAGTTTATTGTCAGATTATAAACTCCAGCGACAGCTCAGGGCAAAGATCGCTGTGGATTTATTGCACAGAGTGAGCAGAAGCAAGGGCGCTCTCAACTCTGATGAAATATTATGCATTTGGAATAATGTTCTCTTTTGGTCAACGGACATTCCCTTTCTCCAGATTTAACTGTGCCCCCGTAGCCTGGACCGGCACTGATTTTAAGTTGACCCATTTAAAAGCCATCTTTAACAGTTGCCCGCTGTTGTTACCTTTGGGTAATGGGCAATTGGGGAGCGGTTGTGCCGAGATTACCATCTCCCAGAGATAACAACCGGTCGAAGTCGACAGCAAGATACGGATGCCCTTCTCCTTCAGTGTATTGTTCACTCACTGGAAACAAATTGCAGGATCACAGCGCCATCATATGAAATTTAGACCATTTCCTGCGGGTGAATTTGCCTGATATCGCATTTACTTTATACATAGAGCAACCGTTTTTCATCAGTGAGTGATGGAAACACTCGAAACATTAAATTCACGAGGTCTCTTATTTGTCAGAAGTTGTTGCTGACATGTTGAATTAGTAGCAGGGTATTCGGCTATTTTTATTTGAAGAAATAACAAGCAGGATAGAGAGAGGTGAATACGTTGATGTTGGGTACTTGGAGTTTCCAAAGGCCTGTGACAAGGAGCCACACTTGAGGCTGTTTAACAAGCTAGGAGCCCATGGTATTACAGGAAAGATTCCAGCATTGATAAATCAGTGCCTGATTGGAAGGAGGTCTTATGGAAATGCAGCTTCCCTGGAGGTGGAGGAAAGAGGTGGAAGAGCCAGTGGGAAGACATGGTTTGTCAGCTCTGAGAACGAGGTGAATGTACCATAACCTTCAGACTGAATCAGAAAACCATTCTGAGGGAATTGGAAATGTCAGAAGCAGGGGAGATGTGATCACATGTGTTGGGGGCAGGGGTTGTGTCTCCATCAGACCCTCAGTGAGATGGTTCAAGTTACAATGTGCAGGAAAATGTGCAGATGAAAGCATAGTGTTTGGGGCCGGTTTATATCACTGATTCTGACACAATGAGAGGGTTAGTTTTGCTGTAAGGAAGCAGCATTAATGGAAGAAAACTAAGGAACTTCATCAATTGCCAGTTGTTTAGTTGAAGTGTCCAATCTGTATGTTACGTTGACAGAAACAGATATTCGCAGTGGTAACAAAGGGGTTCAGTCTGGTTTATTTCAAATTGTAGAGGGATGTGGAGTTTTGAAATCAATGCCTTGTGGTGCCACCATCTTTAATTTAGCGTGTTCGGAGTGGTGGATCACACAGCACGGGAACAGGCCTTTGGAAGGCCTTACCTATTCTGACCATCCACTCACTGTCTACACTGGTCCCATTTATCAGCACTTGGTTCATATTCGACTGTATCTCGGCAGTTTCAATTTTCATCAGGATTATTCCCTTGATCACGTCTTGAATGACGGATCAATGTGAGGTACTAGCCAGTTCTCCAGGAGTTTGCTTGTGGCTAGGCAGGTCACAAGTATATTGGTCAAGGCCCCAGCAATCTCTTCACTTGCCTCTCTCTGTAACGTGGGGTATATCCCATCAGGGCCTGGAGACTTTGACGCGTTAATGCACTCTAAGAGACCCAACTCTGTCTCCTCCCTTACTTCAAAATGCCTGTGCATACTTGTACTCTCCGCACTGGTCTCCCTATCCTCCTTGTATTTCTCCTTGGTAACTACTGATGTAAGTTACTCATTAAGGACCTCACAAACATTCTCGAGGGCTCTGTTTGATTCGACCTTCCTGAGCTTTACATACTTTTCCTTTTCCTGCTTGACTAAATTCATCACTTCTCACGATATTTAAGGTTCTCTGACGCTGCCAATCTTGTCATTTCGTCATACTGGAATATACGCGTCCTATACTCCGTGCAGAGGGACTGTAAACACCCTCCACATGTCAGGTGGACTTGCCAGTGTTACGAAGGATGAACAGCTCTGATGGGCAGAAGGGTGCAGAGTTGCCCATTTCCCACCTCCCTTTGGAGAATCACAAACCGTTACTGTTGCTATGCTGCTAATGAGAGAGAGAGATGTAAGAGAAAACATGCTGGAATTGGAACATCTGCTACAGATAAGAGAGAGATAAAGCAGGGGGAGAGAGACTTGTTGACCCACCATATTATGACTTCTGAAAGACGTATGGCTTCTGAGAGGGTTGTTCACCTTGTACCATTCTGTTCATTAAAATTCCTCAGTGGACAGCTGGAGTGGGCTGGTTTGATGGACACAGCCATTCAAAATTGATGGACAACTGAAACCCCGTGAGTAGGGACAAAAGAGAGGTCTGGGGAGACACCGTTCAGACACACCCGGAGACACACTATTGAGCACTGCTTGAGTGTTGGAACCCACGTGAAGGTGTCGGGCATCGGAGACCGAACAAAGGGATCGGTCAGTTTAACTCACGGTGTTATAGCAGGGCCGGTGGGGCCTTGTGTGTGTGTCCACTCATGCCAGAGTGACGAGTCCACCACAGAAGAACGGTCTAGCTGAAGGACAGAGGGGTCATACCTGAATGGCGACAACACATCGACGGATCAAGAACGTAAAGGAAGGTTTGCCTGCCTGTAGCTGTTACATCTTGGTCGTTCTCTCTCTCTCTCCAATAATTACAACACAACGACCAACATCTACCTCAGCACGTATGAACTGAACTGAAATTTATTTTCACATATGACAATTCATTATCAACTAGACATTGATAGAGCTTGTTTATTATTGATTATTATTATACCCTCACTTTTAAGTTCAGTATTGCTGACGTGAATTATATATATATATATATTTCGATTATTGATATTGATTTGTGTATTTTACTAATAAACACTGTTTGAAAATAGTACCGCCGGACTTCAACGGATACTTCTTTCTCTGCTGGTTAGACATCAAGTTAAGGGGCACATAAAAAATTGGGGGCTCGTCCGGGATTTGATCACTAATTTGGGGGCCAGTGAATCGGGCTAATAGTCCATTATCTGATCTGGTTGCGTGGGTAACCAGACGGGAAACCAGCAGAGATGGAAATAGACAAATTTATGAAGAACCCGACTTTGGGGGCATTGGAGAATGCCAGGAAGGTGGAATTGGTGAGTGTTGCGTGACGATTAAATCTCTCTGCGGTGAAATCGTCGATGAGAAAGTGGGAGATACAGAGGGCCATAGCCCAGCATTATACATCCAAGGCTGTGTTCGCGCTTGATGCATTGAACCTGTTCCCTGAGAAGAAACCAGTTCATGGGGCGGCTCAGTTAGAGATGGAAAAAATAAGGTTGGAGATAGAGAAGAGGAAAATGGAGTATGAGATCCTGCTAAAGGAGTTGGAGGCGAAAAGGGAGAAAGAAAGAGCTGAGTTGGTTGAGAAGGAGAAGCAGAGGCAGCATGAACTTCAGATGAGGCAGCTGGAAGCAGAGGAGGAAGAAAGGAAAGCTGAAAGGAGGAAAGAGGAAGCTGAAAGGAGGATGGAGGAGGAAGAGAAACAACGGCAGTTCGAGAGGGAGAGATGGCAACATGTGGGCAGCGGGGCAGACTGAGCGGAGAAGTTTAATGTTAGTAGCGAGTTTAGGTTAGTATCTCCGTTCGAGGAGACGGACGTTGATAGTTACTTCCTGCATTTTGAAAAGGTGGCCGTGAATCAGAAGTGGCCCAGAGATCAGGGGGTGGCGTTGTTACAAAGTGTATTAAAAGGAAAGGCTCAACAGGCATATGCGGCATTGTCCATGGAAGAGTCTGAGGATTATGAGGAAGTAAAACAGGCTCGGGCCTACGAGTTGGTACCTGAAACGTATAGACAAAACTTCAGAGATTTAAAGAAACTGTGGAATCAGACGTATACAGAGTTTGTCTATGAGAAGGGTGTGCTCTGGGATCGCTGGTGTGCTGCAGAAAGGGTGGAGGAGGATTTCTATCGTTTAAGAGAGTTAATTCTGATTGAAGAATTTAAAGATTGTGTTTCGGATAATATCCGGACGTATCTGAAAGAGAAGTCGAATAAGTCTATAACGGAATTTGCCAGTTTAGCAGATGAATATGCCCTAACCCACAAGACAAAGTTTCCCCCCAAATAAGAGTTACCAGAAAGGCAGTAGTGACCGTAGAGAAAGTCCACCGTCTAAGGTAGAGAATAAGCTGGGAGCTAGTGGTAAAGGTAAGGAGGAGGACAAGCAGGCTGGCAGCAAGGTTCCTGGCATGACCTGTTATAATTGTGGAAAGGTTGTTCATATTGCATCTAAGTGCTTTGCTCCGAAGAAGGAGACAGGAAAAGGGAAAACAGCAATCCCTACAGGTTGGGTTGAGTCGATTAGCAGATCAACGAGGAAGGCAAAAGTAGATAGAGTACGAGAGGGCCGTCAGAAATTTATTTCGGAAGGGACGGTGTCTGTGAAAGAAGGAGAAACCCCAGTTCCAGTGAGAATCTGGAGAGATACTGGGGCTGACCAGTCAGTGATCCTAAGTAAGGTGCTAGATTTCGGTCCTGAAACTGGAGAGGTGGTATTAAGAGGCATAGGAAAAGGGACAGAAGCTGTACCTTTGCACAGGATCATTTTAGAATGTGACCTGGTATTTGGACCTGTTGAAGTAGGGGTGTGGTCAGAATTACCGAGAGACGGCGTGGACGTCTTTCTTGGTAATGATTTAGCAGGTGGTGACGTGTGTTCAGCAGTGAAGCTGACAAGCAAGCCTGTGAGTGCTGAGGACCCGCCCCTAGATTCTAAGATCTATCCCGCATGCGCAATCACTCGCAACATGTCGAGAAAGGCAGCTGAGAAAGAGGACAGTTTAATTGAGTCCAGTGTTGATTTGGCTGAGACGTTTTTACCGACTCTGTACCAAGATGGGTTAGGGGATGGTAAATCGGAGAATAGGGAGGTGAAAGAATGTAAAGGAGAGGAGGTAGATTTACCCTTAGCCAAAAGGGAATTTATAGAGGCACAGAGTAAGGATGAGAAACAGATGAGGCAGTTAGAAAGTCCAGGGTTGGACACGGATAATCTGTCTGACTTGACTGAACTGTTTGAAGAAGTTGAAAAATTTAAATGTGTTCCCGATAATGAGATAAGGGCAGTCCTAGATGAAAAAGATGCCATTACCTTGAAGGAGTCTGCTGGGTTAGCAGATGAGGTTGTTTTAACCCGCAGTGTTGAGTTTACTGCGGATGGGAGTTGCCCAGAGAGTAACTGGGAGGATCAGGGGAACTTAGAATTTGAAAAGCGGACTTTTATTGGAATCCTAGAAGAGGCAGATGTCCCGTTTGCTTGTGTTCAGGTTGTTGAAGTACCTGAGGAGTCACAGGATACAGAACCTAGTGTTGAAGCTCAGAAAAAGTCTGAGGTATCTGATTTAGTTGAAAAGGAATGCAGTCCGTTTGGGTCAGATGGACTTGGTTTAGTGAAGAAAGGGTTAACCTTGGTACCAGTGGAAAGTAAGAATTCTCAGTTTGTTTGTATTAAAAGGTGTGTTAAAAGTTAATGAGGAGATGAATGCTGGTGATGCGAATATTATTGAAGGAGAAGGGAAAGGTGTTGTTCCTAAATTGAATAAAGAAAATTTTAGGTCTGGATTGGTTTTAGAAGCAGTAAGCAGGCTGAAAGAAAAATCGCTTGTTCACAAGGTGCCTGTGGATCATTTACAGTTTGATTTGGAATTTGATGGTTAACAACTCGCTGATGTTATTCAAGGAGGTGATTTTCGAGAGACAGAACCAAAAGTGTTGTTTTGACAAAGAGGGATGTTAAACTGAAAACAAATAGAATGAAGGGTCCTAAAGATAGAATTAATGACTTGCTCAAGAATAAAGAATTGTGTGGAAGTTCAGAGAATGGGCTAAGTTTGGAAAACATTGGTGATAAGATAACTCCTATGAAAGGAGTATGTGAAGGCCTATTCCACACTGGTGAGCAAGCTAACCGTGTGAGAGTAAAGTGGAAAAGGGGCAAAGGTTGACCAGGTGCCAGGTTGAATGGCAGGATCTGGTTTTGAGGGAATTTGACAAAGCATGTGAATAATCAAGACAACACCATGGAAGATTGACTGTTGGTTTTAAAAGTAAAATGGAGATTGGTATTTGCACAAACTTCTGTAATGTACCAGAATATAGTTACACATGTATTGGTTCACATTTTGTAGTGTGCACTTGGGCTAGGATCACAGCCCTTTGGTATTTTGTTTTTGCTGACGAAAAGAAAGGAGGTGTGCGGTAGTTGGATTGGAGTCTGATACTACAGGAATTTGATGTTGAGATACAACATATTAAAGTTGATGCTAAGTAGAATGTATAATTGCATTACCTTTGTAGTTAAGAACACTTCTGTATTTTTGTTAAACTCTGTAATCCTGTAAGACGCTGTATTAGTTAATTTTCAGATTAGTGAAAATTCTCAGAATGATGGGGGTGTTACGAAGGATGAACAGCTCTGATGGGCTGAAGGGTGCAGAGTTGCCCATGTCCCCCCCCCACCTTTGGAGAATCACGAACCGTTACTGTTGCTATTCTGCTAATGAGAGAAAAAGATGTAAGAGAAAACATGGCGGAATTGGAACATCTGCTGCAGATAAGAGAGAGATAAAGCAGGGGAGTGAGACCTGTTGATCCACCATATTATGACTTCTGAAAGACTTATGGCTTCTGAGAGTGTTGTTTATTTTGTACCATTGTGTTCATTAAAATTCCTCAGTGGACAGCCGGAGTGGGCTGGTTTGATGGACACAGCCATTCAAAATTGATGGACAACAGAGACCCTGTGAGTAGGGATAAATGTGAGGTCTGGGGAGACACCCTTCAGACACACCAAGAGACACACTATTGAGCACTGTTTAAGTGTTGGAACCCACGAGAAGGTGTGGGGCATCGGAGACCGAACAAAGGGATCGGTCAGTTTAACTTACAGTGTTATAGCAGGGCCGGTGGGGGCTTGTGTGTGCGTCCACTCATGCCAGAGCGACGAGTCCACCAAAGAAGAACGGTCTAGCTGAAGGACAGAGGGGTCATACCTGAATGGCCACAACACATCGACGGATCATGAACGTATAGGAAGGTTTGCCTGCTTGTAGCTGTTCCATCTTGCTCTCTCTCTCTCTCTCTCTCTCTCTCTCTCTCTCTCTCTCTCTCTCTCTCTCTCTCTCTCTCTCCTCTCTCTCTCTCCTCTCTCTCTCTCTCTCTCTCTCTCTCCCTCTCTCTCTCTCTCCAACAATTACAACACAACGACCAACATCTACCTCAGCACGTATGAAGTGAACTGAACTTTATATTCACATATGACAATTCATTATCCACTAGACATTGATAGAGCTTGTTTATTATTGATTATTATTATACCCACACTTTTAGGTTTAGTATTGCTAACGTGTACTATCTATATATTTGCATTATTGATATTGATTTGTGTATTTTACTAATAAAAACTGTTTAAAAATAGTACCACCAGACTCCAACGGATACTTCTTTCTCAGCTGGTTAGACACCCAGTTACGGGGTACGTAACACCAGAAACTGTTGTCTCCCATTAACATTCCATAGGTCTTGCTTATCGAAATAGTAATTTACCCTGATCCAATTCTTTACTCTCCCGCAAAGTCTACACTTTCCTTCTCTATAGCTCTCTTAAACTTAAGGAGTTCTGCCCTAACCATTCACCCACCAAATGGCCGGGTATCTAGCTAGCATAATTACCCAACATCAGTTTCAGTACCCGCTCCTGCTTTTGTCGGACTATCTACATAGTGATTTAAGATGAAATCCTAGACAGAAAAAACTGTTGAAGCTAGTGAATCGGGCAGCTTTTAATAATCAAAAGAAGGCAATTAAAAAAGGAATAAGCAGAGAAAAGGTGAAATATGAAGGCAAGCTAGCTAATAATAGAAAATGAGATACCAAAATGAAGTATCATGATGAAGCACAGTAAAGTATCACATTCAAATGTGATTAATATGCATAAAATCTACATGGTCCAGTCTCCAGTCTTCCCACTAAATTACTATTTTTGCCGCTGCGTGGATCAGCCATTGCTCTGAGCCAGAAATTTTCACACGGCCTGAAAAAAGCGCGACATCTTAGATGTGTGTGTTTTTGTAATGCACAGCTATGAATATTTAGAATGGACTGACAAAAAATATATACTTTTGTCTTTATCTGTTAATGGAAGGATATGATAAATTATAGTGCAACAAAGAAAAACTCTCAGATTTCGTGAACTTTTTTCCAGCTGCATTATAATCCATCTGCGCTGGCAACAATGGCTCCGTGACGCGAGCATTTTGATCACAGCGCAGCCGCACCACCGGCGCAGCTCAGAAGGGACAGTGACAGTCTCTCTCTCCAGGTTACCCGAAACCGGCCTTGTCAGCGACAACCTGTTGTTGGAAACAGCAAAGTCGCACAAATCAACACCAAATCACCCATATTCAAATTCGTGATAGTTGAGGGCCCCTATAAATGGTAAGTGCACTAAATGGCCGTGTTATTAGTTACAACTGTACATCCGATCATTAATGGGAATCTGTTAATCGCGTGGCAGCAACTCAAAGGATAAAACATGCAGATATGGTTAAGGGGTTCAGTTGTTGTTCAGAAACATCCGAATCTGGAATAAATGTGGTCTAAGTGACCTTGACCGTGGAATGATATCTGTTCAGAATCGGCGTGATGTTAAATCTGCTTCTCTTTTCCTTTGTGGAGGTGAATTTCAATGAGAAACCAGTTCCGACTTAGAAACATAACCTCATCTATCTCCTTTTGCTTCAGCTCCCCCTACAGTAGCAAAACATGCATTCCTGTTCAGAATCGGCGTGATGTTCATTATCCCTTGCAATGGATCTATTCATTTATCTAAACACCAGCGGATAAAATCTCCTCACCTTCATCTAAATAACAGCGCATACAATCAGCTCCCCGTCTTAATCGACTTCCAGAGATACAGAGTAGAGGTCAGCATTGAAGCGGACAGGTAATAGCAACAGAGGTCCGTGACGTGCACTCAGTGGCCACATTATTAGGTACAGGAGGTACATAGTAAAGCGCCCCACTGAGTGTAGAATTTGCTATTTTTGTCTACGGTTAGTGAGAATTACACATTATTTGTCAATACCAATATCACTGCCAGATCTACCTCGACTTCCCTAAAAAACACAGATACAGAATAATCGAGCACACAGATCCGTAAAGCCGCGCAATTTCAATGATAATATTGATATGGTATAAATATTAGAAGTACTGCCGTTACAAGTAGGATTATTAAAACACCATAACATTCCCGAATACAGTCCATGTTCCTACCTGATGCAGGACTCCAGGGTCTGGTTTCAGTGAATCCGAGTATCTGAAGTTTATGTCATTAACAGTAAGTGAACACACCCTGAGCAATGTTCAGTTGATAACACGCTCATAAACCAGAACTCCAGTCTATTCAGCATGTAACGCCACACCTTGTTCCACAACGCTTGTGTTAAACCACACAAAGACTCATCTTGCTTGAATGAGTCTTTCTAACTTGTGGTCCGAACTAGAAATAATACTTCAGTGCACGACATTTTACCACCTCCAGAGAGGAATCATAACCCGCATCCTGGTTCCGTTCGGTTGGTGCCGTCGCTTTGAGTTATTGCTCACCTTGGGACGAGTTTATTGTCAGATTATAAACTCCAGCCACAGCTCAGGGCAAAGATCGCTGTGGGTTTATTGCAGAGAGTGAGCAGAAGCAAGGGCGCTCTCAACTCAGATGGAATATTATGCATTTGGAATGATGTTCTCTTTTGATCAGCAGACATTCCCTTTCTCCAGATTTAACTGTGCCCCCGTAGCCTGGACCTGCACTGATTTAAGTTGGCCCATTTAAAAGCATCTTTAAACATTTGTCCGCTGTTGTTACCTTTGGGTAATGGGCAATTGGGGAGCGGTTGTGCCGAGATTACCATCTCCCAGAGATAACAACCGGTCAAAGTCGACAGCAAGATACGGATGCCCTTCTCCTTCAGTTTATTGTTCACTCACTGGAAACAAATTGCAGGATCACAGAGCCATCATATGAAATTTAGACCATTTCCTGATGGTGAATTTGCCTGATATAGAATTTACCTTACACATACAGCAACCGTTTTTTCAGCGGTGAGTGATGGAAGAACTCGAAAAATTAAACTCGCTGGATCTCTAATTTGTCAGAGGTTGTTGCTGACATGTTGAATTAGCAGCAGGATATTCGACTATTTCTATTTGAAGAAATAACAGTCGGATTAGAGAGAGATGACTAAGTTGATGTTAGGTACTTGGATTTTTGAAAGGCCTGTGACAATGTGCCACACTTGAGGCTGCTTAACAAGCTACAAGCCCATGGTATTACAGGAAAGATTCCAGCATGGATAAATCAGTGCCTGATTGGAAGGAGGTCTTATGGTCTTATGGAAATGCAGCTTCCCAGGAGATGGAGGAAAGAAGTGGAAGAGGCAGTGGGGAAGACATGTTTTGTCAGCTCTGAGAACGAGTTGAATGTACCATAACCTTCAGACTAAATCGGAAAACCATTCTAGGGTATTTGAAATGTCAGAAGCAGCGGAGATGTGATCGCATGAGTAGAGGGCAGAGTCTGTGTCTCCATCAGACCCGCAGTGGGATGGTTCAAGTTACAATGTGCAATGATGAAAGCACAGTGTTTGGGGCCGGATTTACTCACTGACTCTGACACAGTGAGAGGGTTAGTTTTGCTGTAAGGCAGCAATATTATTGGAAGAAGACAAAGGAACTTCATCAATTGCCAGTTTAGCTGACGTGTCCAGTCTGTATGTTACCTTGACAGAAACAGATATTCGCAGTGGGGGACAAGGGGTACAGTCTGGTGTATTTCATGTTGGAGAGGGGTGTGGAGTTTTGAAATCAATGCCTTGCGGTGCCACCATCCTTAATTAGCACGTCCGGAGTGGAGGGTCACACAGCACGGGAACAGGCCTTTGGCCGGCCTTACCTGTTCTGACAATCCACTCACTGTCTACACTGGACCCATTTATCAGCACTTGGTTCATAGCCGACTGTCTCTCGGCAGTTTCAATGTTCATCAGGATTATTCCCTGGATCATGTCTTGAATAATGCATCAACGTGAGGTTTGCTTGTGGCTTGTGGCTAGGCTGGTCACAAGTACATTGGTCAAGGCCCCAGCAATCTCTTCACTTGCCTCTCTCTGTAACGTGTGGTATATCCCATCAGGGCCTGGAGACTTTACGCCTTAATTGCACTCTAAGAGACCCAACACTGTCTCCTCCCTTACTTCAAAATGCCTGTGTATACTTGTACTCTCCGCACTGATCTCCCTATCCTCCATGTCTTTCTCCTTGGTAAACACTGATGTAAGTTACTAATTCAGGACCCACTCACATTCTCGAGGGCTCTGTTTGACTCGACCTAACTGAGCTTTGCATACTTTTCCTTTTCCTGCTTGACTAAATTCATCACTTCTCACGATATTTAAGGTTCTCTGACGCTGCCAATCTTGTCATTTCGTCATACTGGAATATACCCGTCCTATACTCCGTGCAGATGGACTGTAAACACCCTTCACATGTCAGATGTGGACTTGCCAGAAACAGTTGTCTCCCATTAACTTTCCATAGTTCTTACTTAGTGAATTAGTAATTTACCCTGATTAGAATTCTCTACTCTCCCGCAAAGTCTACACTTTCCTTCTCTATAGCTCTCTTAAACTTAAGGAGTTCTGCCCTAACCGTTAACCTACCAAATGTCGGGTATCTAGCTTGCATAAATACCCAACATCAGTTTCAGGACATCTCCTGCTTTTGTTGGACTATCTACATACTGAAAGATGAAATCCTAGATAGAAAAAATAGTTAAAGCTAATGAATCGGGCAGCTTTTAATAATCAAAAGAAGGCAACTAAACAAGGAATAAGCAAAGAAAAGGTGAAATATAAAGGGCAAGCTAGCTAATAATATAAAATAAGATACCAAAATAATCATAATGAAGTACAGTAATGTATCATATTCAATCGCGATTAATATGCATTGAATCTCACATGGTCCAGTCTCCAATATTCTCACTAAATTACTATTTTTGCCGCTGCGTGGATCAGCCATTGCTCTGAGCCGGAGATTTTCACACGGCCTGAAAAAAAGCGCGACATCTTTTTTGTCATGCGCATCGATGAATATTTGGAATGGACTGAGAAAAAATATATATTTTTTGTCTTTATCTAGTAATGGAAGGATATGATAAATTATAGTGCAACAAAGAAAATCTCTCAGATTTCGTGAACTTTGTTCCAGCTGCATTATAATCCATCTGCGCTGCAACAAAGGCTCCGTGACGCGAGCATTTTGATCACAGCGCAGCCGCACACCGGCGCAGCTCAGAAGGAACAGTGACAGTCTCTCTCTCCAGGTTACCCCCAACTGCGTTGTCAGCGACAGCCTGTTGTTGGAAACAGGAAAGTCGCACAAATCAGCACCAAATCTCACCCATATTCAAATTCGAGATAGTTGAGGGCCCGTCTAAATGGAAAATGCACTAAATGGCCGTGTTATTAGTTACAACTGTACATCCGATCATTAATGGGAATCTGTTAATCGCGCGGCAGCAACTCAAAGGATAAAACATGCAGATATGTTCAAGGGGTTCAGTTGTTGTTCAGAAACATCGGAATCTGGAATAAATGTGGTCTAAGTGACCTTGACCGTGGAATGATATCTGGTGCCAGACAGGGTAGCATGAGCATTACGGAAACTGATCATCTCCTTGGATTTTCACGCACAATTCGCTCGGTTTACAGCGAATGGTGCGAAAACAAAATGAAAGGAAATCCAGTGAGCAGCAGTTCTGAGGGTGAAAACGCCTTGTTAATGGGAGAGATCAAGGAGATTGACCAGACTGATTAAATCCGACAGGAAGGTGACAGTAACTTAAATAGCCATGCGCTCCAAAAGCCAGGGGTGCAGAAGAGCGTCACTGAACGCCGAACATCGGATTTGGACGGGGTACAGCCGCAGTAAACCCCGAACGTGCACTCATTGGCCACAATATTAGGTACGGGAAGTAGATAAGAATTGCCCACTAAGTGTAGACGTCCATAATTTTAACAACTGCCAGAGAGATTTACTACAGGATTTTTTATATTTTAATATCACTTCCAGATTTACACCGTCTTTGCTCACAAAATTACACAGAATTAAAAAAAAAACACGCATCCGTAAATCCAGGCAATCGTCTGGACAATATTGAACTGCTGGAAACTCTAGAAATACTATCGTGACAAGTGGGGTAATAAAACACCACAACAACCCGATTTTACCATGTTAAAATACCCCATGACTATCGTAACGTTGTCCCTTTAACATACATTTTCTATCTCCCGTTGTAATTTTCAGACCATGTCATTACTACTGTGTGGGGGTCTGTATATGATCCCCATCAGGGTCTTTGTACCCTTGCAGTTTCCGAGCTCTACCCACAAGGATTCAAAACCTTCCTACCCTATGTCACCTCTTTCTAATGATTTGATTTCATTTTCACCAAGAGTCACGCCACCCTTTCTGCCGACCTGCCTGTCCTTTCGATACAGTGTGTATCATTGGATGTTAAACTCCCAGCTGAAATATTCTTTCAGCCACGATTCAGTGACGCCCCACAATCTCATGCATGCCAATCTGTCAATATGCTGCATCCCTTTGTCTTCACCATCTACACCTCGGACTTCAACTACTGCACAGAGTCTTGCCATCTTCGGAAGTTTTCTGTATGACTCTGCCATAGTCGGAAGCATCAGCAAGGGAGATGAGGTGGAGTACAGGGCTACGGTGGGAAACATGTCACATGGTGTGAACAGAAACTTCTGCAGCTTAATGTGAAAAAAGACGAAGGAGCTGGTGGTGGACCTGAGGAGGGCTAAGGCACCGGTGACCCCTGTTTCCATCCAAGGGTCAGTGTGGACATGGTGGAGGATGACAAATGCCGGGGGATACGAATTGACAATAAACTGGACTGATCAAAGAACACTGAGGCTGTCTACAAGAAAGGTCAGAGCCGTCTCTACTTCCTGAGGAGACTGAGGTCCTTTAACATCTGCCAGACGATGCTGAGGTGTTCTACGAGTCAGCGGTGGCCAGTGCTATCATGTTTGCTGTTGTGTGCTGGGGCAGCAGGCTGAGGGTAGCAGACACCATCAGAATCAACAAACTCATTCGTAAGGCCAGTGATGTTGTGAGGGCCAAACTGGACTCTCTGATGGTGTGTCTGAAAACAGGATGCTGCCCAGGTTGCATGACATCTTGGGCAATGTCTCCCATCCCATCCATAATGTACTGGTTAGGCACAGGAGTACATTCAACCGGAGACTCATTCCACCGAGATTCAACACTTAGTGTCATAGGAAGTCATTCCTGACTGTGGCCATCAAAGTTTACAACTCCTCCTTCGGAGTGTCAGACACCCTGCGCCACTAGGCTGGTCCTGGACTTATTTCCACTTGGCATAATTAATATTATTATTTAATTATTTATGGTTATATATTGCTATATTTCTACACTGTTCTTGGTTGGTGCGACTGTAACAAAACCCAATTTCCCTCGGGATCAATAAAGTATGTCTGTCTGTCTGTCTGTCTGTCTGTCTGTCAGGTCATGATACATGTTGGTACCAACGACATAGGCAGGAAGAGGGATGAGGGCCTTAAGTATGAGTTTCGGGAACTAGGCAGAAGGCTGAAGAACAGGACCTCAAGGGTGAGGTTCTCAGGATTGCTGCCAGTGCTACGTGATAGTGATGGCAAGAATTGGATGAGTTGAATGCGTGGCTGAGGAGTTGGTGCAGGGGGCAGGGTTTTAGATTTTTGGATCATTGGGATCTCTTCTGGGGGAAAGCGGGACCTGTACAGATTGGATGGGTTGCACCGGAACTCAAGGGGGAGCAATATCCTTACAGGTAGGCTTGCTAGCCATGGTTCGGGGAGGGTTTAAACTAAATCGCAAAGAGGGTGGAACCCGGAGCGATAGAGCGGTGAAGAAGTGCATGGAGTAAAGCCAGATCTAACATATAGAGAGGCTTTCAGGAAAGAGAATCAGAATAAAGGGTGTAAAGGTAGTAAAGTAGAAGGCTAAACTGTTTGTACTTTAATGCAAGAAGCATCAGGAACAAAACGTGATTAACTGAGAGCTGGGGAGACATACATGGAATTATGATGTAGTGTCCATTACAGAGATTTGGTTGGCACGCAGGACAGGAATGGATTCTCAATATTCCTGGTTTTCAGTGCTTTAAAGGGATAGACAAGGGAGGGGGAGAGGGGAGGAGGGGGGAGCATTACTGGTCAGGGATAAGATTACAGCTACAGAGAGGGTGGGTAATCTAGCAGGATCCTCTTTGAGTCAGTACGGATGGATTCAGGAACAGGAAGGAAGCAGTTACCTCTATTGCGGTTATTCCTTAGGCCTCCTGGTAGCAGCAGAGATACCGAACAGCAGATTGGGAGGCAGATTTTGGAAAGGTTCAAAAATAATAGGGTTGTTATCATCGGGTGACCTTTAACTCCCCTAATATTGATTGGCACCTGATTAGTTCCAAGGGTTTAGATGGGTCAGAGTTTGTTAAGTGTGTCCAGGACGGATTCATGTCGCAGTATGTTGACAGTCCGACTAGGGAGAATGCCATACTAGATCTAGCATTAGGTATCGAACCGGGTCAGGTCACAGATCTCTCAGCGGGCTGAGCATCTGGGGGACAGTGATCACCGCTCCCTGCCTTTAGCATTATGATGAAAGGATAGAATCAGAGAGGACAGGAAAAAAATTAATTGGGGATGGGCAAATTATGAGGTCTATCAGGCTAGAACTGTGGGTGTGAATTGGGATTATGTTTTTGCAGGGAAATGCACTATGGAGATGCGGTCGATGTTGAAGGATCTCTTGAGGGATGTTAGGGATAACGTTGTCCCGGTGAGGAAGATAATGAATTATAGGGTGTGTTATGAAGGGTGAACAACTCTGATGGGCAGAAGGGTACAGAGTTGCCCATGTTCCACCCCCCCCCCCCCCCCCGGGAGAATCACAAATTGTTACTGTTACCACGCTGCTAATGAGAAGAAAGAGGGAAAAAGGGAAAACATACTGGGACTGGAACATTTGCTTCAGATAAGGGAGAGATAACACCCGGGAGGACAGAGACTTGTTGTTCCACCATATTATGACTCCTGAAAGACTTATGGCTCCGGAGAGGACTATTTACTTGTACTATTCTGTTCATTAAAATTCCTCAGTGGACAGCTGGAGTGGGGCTGGTTTGATGGGCTAAGCCATTCAAACTGATTGACACCTGAGACCTCGTGAGTAGGGATAAAAGAGAGGTCTGTGGAGACACCCCTCAGACACACCGAGGAGACACACTAGTGTGCACTGCTTGAGTGTAGGAACCCACGAGAAGGTGTGGGGCATCGGGGACCGAACAAAGGATCGGTCAGTTTAACTTAGTGTTTATAGGAGGGCCGGTGGGGGCTTGTGTGTGTGTCCGCCCTTGCCTGGGTGACGAGTCCACCACAGAGAAACGGTCTAGCTGAAGGACAGCGGGGTCATACCTGAATGGCCACAACACATCGACGAATCAAGAACGTAAAGGAAGGTTTGATTGACTGTAGCTGTCACTGTTCGATCTCTCTCTCTCTCTCTCTCTCTCTCTCTCTCTCTCTCTCTCTCCTCTCTCTCTCTCTCTCTCTCTCTCTCTCTCTCTCTCTCTCTCTCTCTCTCTCATCTCTCTCTCTCTCTCTCTCTCCCCAACAATTACAACCAAACACCAACTACTAACTCAGAACGTATGAACTGAACTGAAGTTTATATTCACATATGACAGTTCATTATCCCCTGGACATCGAAAGAGCTTGTTTATTATTGATTATTATTATACCCACACTTTTAGGCTTAGTATTGCTAGCGTGTATTATCTACATATTTGAATTGTTGATATTTATTTGTATATTTTAATAATAAACACTGTTTGAAAATAGTACCACCAGACTCCAACGGATTCTTCTATCTTTGCTGGTAAGACAACCAGTTACGGGGTACGTGACAAATTGGGGGCTCGCCGGGATTTGTATACAAAATGGGTGGGGCAACTGAATCGGGCTACAAGTCCATCATTTGATCTGGTGCGTGGGTAACCAGACGGGAATTCTGCACTGATGGATATAGACAAATTTATAGAAAGCCCGACTTTGAAGGCGCTTGAGGGAGGCCACAAATGCAGACTTGGTGACTATTGCAAAACGATTAAATCTCCAGAGGTGAAGTCGTCAATGAAAAAGTGGGAGATACAGAGGGCCATAGCCCAGCACTATATATCGGTGGAGGTGTTTTCGGCTGGGGTATTGGATCTGTTCCCTGAGAAGTAACCAGACAAATTAAGGTTGGACGCGGAACAGAAGAAAAGGGAGTATGAGCTCCAGCGAAAGGGAGTTGGAGGAAAGGAAAGGGAGAGAGATAGGCAGCATGCGCTGGACATGGAGAGATTAAAGCACAGGGAAAAGAGCGAGGGGAAGGCTCAATTGAGAAGTTTAATGTTAGTAGAGTTTAGGTTAGTACCTCTGTTCGATGAGACAGGACGTGATAGTTACTTCTTGCATTTTGAAAAGGTGGCAGTGAATCAGAAGTGGCCCAGAGATCAGTGGGTGGCGTTATTACAAAGTGTATTAAAAAGGAAAGCTCACAGGCATATGCGGTGTTGTCCGGGGGGGAGTCTGAGGATTATGAGGAAGTAAAACAGGCTATCCTTCGGGCCTAAGAGTTGGTACCTGAAGCGTATACACAAAAGTTCAGAGATTTAAATAAACTGTGGAATCAGACGTATGCAGAGTTTGCCTATGAAAAGGGTGTGCTCTTGGATCGCTGGTGTGCTGCAGAAAGGTGGAGGAGGAGTTCCATCGTTTCAGAGAGTTAATTCTGATTGAGAAATTTAAAGCTTATGTTTCGGTTAATATCCGGATATATCTGAACGAGACGAATAAGTCTATATCGGAATTTGCCAGGTTCGCAGATGAATATGCCCTAACCCACAAGACAAAGTTTACCCCAAATAAGAGTTACCAGAAAGGCAGTAGGGACCGTAGAGAAAGTCCACCGGCTAATGTAGAGAATAAGCCGGGAGCTAGTGGTAAAGATAAGGAGGAGGACAAGCAGGCTGGCAGGAAGGTTCCTGGCTTGACCTGTTATAATTGTGGAAAGGTTGATCATATTGCATCTAAGTGCTTTGCTCCGAAGAAGGAGACAGGAAAAGGGAAACAGCAATCACGAGAGGTTGCATTAGCTGATCGATGAGGGAGGCAAGTGAAGACAGAGTACAAGAGGGCCGTGAGAAATTTATTTCGGAAGGACAGTGTCTGTGAAAGAAGGAGAAACCCCAGTTCCTGTGAGAATCTGGAGGGATACTGGGGCTGACCAGTCAGTGATCCTAAGTAAGGTTGCTAGATTCGGTCCCGAAACTGGAGAGGTGTATTAAGAGGTATAGGAAAAGGGACAGAAGCTGTACCTTTGCACAAGATCATTTAAAATGTGACCTGTTATCTGGCCCGGTCGAAGTAGGGGTGCGGTCAGATTACCAAGAGACGGCGTGGACGTCCTTCTTGGTAACGACTTAGCAGGTGGTGACGTGTGTTCAGCAGTGAAGCTGACAAGTAAGCCTGTGAGTGCTGAGGGACCCGCCCAATAGACTCTAAGATCTATCCCGCATGCGCGATCACTCGCAGCATGTCGAGAAAAGCGGCGGAGAAAAGAGGACAGTTTAAATGAGTCCAGTGTTGATTTGGCTGAGACGTTTTTACCGACCCTGTACCAAGAGGGGTTAGGGGATGGTAAAGCGGAGAATAGGGAGGTTGAAAGAGAATAAAGGAGAGGAGGAAGACCTACCCTTAGCAAGGAAGGAAATTATAAGGCACAGAGTGAGATGAGAAACAAATAAGGTAGTTAGAAGATCCAGGGTTGGACACGGATGATCTGTCTGGTTTGACAGAGCTGTTTTCAGCTGAAGAATTTCAATGTGTTCCCGATGATATAAGGCAGTCCTAGATGAAAAGGATGCTTCTACCTTGAAGGAGTCTGCTGGGTTAGCAGATGAAGTTGTTTTAACCTGCAGGGTTGAGTTTACTCGGGATAGGAGTTGCCCAGAGAGTAACTGGGAGGATCAGGGGAACTTAGAATTTGAAAAAGGGACTGGTTTTGGAAGCCTAGAAGAGGCAGATGTCCCGTTTGCTTGTGTTCAGGATGTGGATGCACAGGGTACTGAACCTAGTATTGAAACTCAGGAAAAGGATGAGCTATCTGATTTAGTTGAAAAGGAATGCAGTACTTTTGGGTCAGATGGACTTGGTTCAGTGAAGAAAGGGTTAACCTAGGTACCAGTGAAAAGTGAAAATTCTCAGTTGTTTGTGTTAGAAGGTGTGTTAAAGGTGATGAAAGCTGGTGATGTGAATATTATTGAAGGGAAAAGTATTGTTCCTGACTATTGAATAAAGAAAATTTAAAGTCTGGATTGGTTTTAGAAGCAGTAACCAGGCTGAAGAAACAATGGTTTGTTAACAAGGATGCCTGTGAATCAATTACAGTTTGCTTTGGAATTTAAAGGTAAACAATTCGCTGATGTTATTCAAGGATGTGATTTGGAGCGACAGACCGAAAGTGTTGTTTGACAAAGAGGGATCACTTGCAGATGTTAAACTGAAAACTAATAGAATGAAGGGTCCTGAAGATAAAAATAATGACTTGCTGAAAAATAAAGAATTGTGTGGAAGTTCAGAAAATGGGCTAAGTTTGGAAAACATTGGTGATAAGATAACTCCTATGAACGAGTATGTGAAAGCCTATTCCACACTGGTGAGCAAGCTAACACGTGAGAGTTAAGTGGAAAAGGGGCAAAGGTTAACAAAATGCCACTTTGAATAACAGGATCTGGTTTTGAGGGAATTTGACAAAGCATGTGAAAGATAAAAACACCATGGAAGATTGACTGTTAAGGTTAAAAGTAAAATAGAGATTGGTATTTGCACAAACTTCTGTAATGTACCACAATATAATTACACATGTATTGGTTCACATTTTGTAATATACACTTAAGCTAAGATCATAACCCTTTAAATTGGAGTCTGATGCTACAAGTGTTGATATTCAGATACAACATATTAAAGGAAGTGACAATCTAATCGCTGATTGTTTATCTAGATGCTAAGTTGAAGGAATATCTGTATTGCTTTGCAGTTAAAACATTTCTGTATTTTGTTAGTTTCCGTAATTCTGTAAGACGCTGTATTATTTAATTTTCCCCTTTGGTGAAAATTCCTAGAAGGATGGGGGTGCTATGAAGGATGAACAACTCTGATGGGCAGAAGGGTACAGAGTTGCCCATGTCCGCCCCCCCCCCCCCCGGGAGAATCAACTGTTACTGTTACCACGGTGCTAATGAGAGAGAAAGAGAGACAAAGGGAAAACATACTGGGACTAGAACATTTGCTTCAGATAAGGGAGAGATAACACCGGGAGACAGAGACTTGTTGTTCCACCATATTATGACTCCTGTAAGACTTACGGCTCCGGAGAGGGCTGTTTACTTGGTACCATTCTGTTCATTAAAATTCCTCAGTGGAGGCCGGAGTGGGCTGGTTTGATGGACTAAGCCATTCAAAACTGATTGACACCTGAGACCCCCTGAGTAGGGATAAAAGTGAGGTCTGACACCCCTCGGACACACCAGGAGACACACTAGTGAGCACTGCTTGAGTGTTGGAACCCACGAGAAGGTGTGGGGCATCGGAGACTGAACAAAGGATCGGTCAGTTTAACAGTGTTTATAACAGGGCCGGTGGGGGCTTGTGTATGTGTCCGCCCTTGCCTGAGTGACGAATCCACCACAGAAGAACGGTCTAGCTGAAGGACTGAGGGGGTCATACCTGAAAGGCCACAACAACACATCGACGGATCAAGATCGTAAAGGAAGGTTTGACTCACTGTAGCTGTCACTGTTCGCTCTCTCTCTCTCTCTCTCTCTCTCTCTCTCTCTCTCTCTCTCTCTCTCCTCTCTCTCTCTCTCTCTCTCATCTCTCCTCTCTCTCTCTCTCTCTCTCTCTCTCCCTCCCTAACAATTACAACAAAACCACCAACAACTACCTCACTACCTCAGCACGTATGAACTGAACTGAACTTTATATTCGCATATGACAATTCATTATCCCCTGGATATCGATAGAGCTTGTTTATTATTGATTATTATTATACCCACAATTTTAGGTTTAGAATTGCTAACGTGTATTATCTATATATTTGCATTGTTGATGTTGATTTGTATATTTTACTAATAAACACTGTTTGAAAATAGTACCACCAGACTCCAACGGATTCTTCTATCTTTGCTGGTCAGACACCCAGTTATGGGGTACGTAACAGGTGAAGGAACCAATAAGAGAGAACTTGATGATGGTAAGGGAGGGAGGGAGGGAGAGGGACAGGGGAGAGAGAGAGAGAGAGAGAGAGAATTTGCCGACGTCCCTATCAGGATGCTGTAGGATACTTTACTTCTCATCAAATATCCCACTGGTTTCACCAAACTACTACGGATACAATCAAGTACATTGTTATTTTAAAAAAAAACTGCAATGTATACACCACCCTGTAAACTCAGGTCATATCGAATTCTTCTCAGTCACTGAAAAAAAGCCAAGATCACAGACATTTCCTCACAGGACAACTCACACGGTGCGGATGTCTCTCTGTTAAACCTTCTTTTGATCTCCCACCTACCCACACACTTCTGACAGAAGGGTATCAACACTGCAGGCGGTGATCCACAACAAGTCTCAGCAACCGATTCTATAATGGAACCATCACATCTTTACACACCTCCCCGCTCCCACCCCGCCCCCCATAAACTGCAGTGTGAGCAGTTCTCATAATTTCGCTCTCTCTCAGTAGCTACCTACCGAAATGTCGTAAAGGGTAGACAGATAGTGTCGATCCCGCCTGCGATGGAATGAACAAAGCAAATCCTCAGTTCCCTCGGTCGGGGATCGGTAAAGCCCCGAGTGTGGACGGATCGGCTTCCCGCTGTTGCAAGCGGTAGCCCGGGGACAGTTCCGAGATGCGGGAGGCTCGCACCTCCGGAGCCTTTGCTGATGATTCGGAGCTGGGCTGAAAGAGCGGCGTTTCCGATAACACCTCCAACTACACCCGGTTTCCCCGCGGGACATGCACAGGAAGTCGATGCATTCAATTAGCTGAAGGGAATTATTAATCCTTTCAAAAGCGATTCGCTGCAGTTCAATTGTTGAACAACTGAATAAGTTCTCAGTCTCATTTAAGTGGCTAACTGCCTTTGTGATGTTTATATTTCAGTAAAAAAAGCTTCTTACCTTGTACCGCGGCTCCAGATTCTGTTACCACCCTGTCCCAGTGAGGCTGTGTTACGGGTTCTGTAAGTAATGAACACACCTGGTTAATGTTCAGTCAGCTCCTGGTGATAATCATTAACTAAACCCACAGCGTTATCAGCGGTTCTCTCCGTGTCCTATTCCTTAGCACAGGGTACGTTCTGTCTCCAAACAAACATCACCATGGAGGTGAAATGTGATCTCAGTGATTTTAGGAGTGGAATGTTTGTCGGTGCCAGACGGTGCAGTTTTCTAGGCAATTGACAATAGGTGCAGGAGTAGGCCGTTCCGCCCCTCGAGCCGGCACCGCCATTCAATGTGATCATGGCTGATCATTCACAATCATTACCCCCGTTCCTGCTTTCTCCCCATATTCCTTGACTCCGCTATTTTTTAAGAACTCTATCTAACTCTTTCTTGAAAGCATCCAGAAACTGGCCTCCACTGCCTTCTGAGGCAGAGCGTTCCATAGATCCACTACTCTCTGGGTGAAAAAGTTTTTCTTCAACTCTGTTCTAAATGGCCTCCCGCTTATTCTTAAACTTTGGCCTTTGGTTCTGGGCTCCAGACGGAGCCTGGTTTCAGGTCCTCACACAACAGGAACTATTTTGTCCACGTCCCTATCAAAACTCCGTGTATACTTTATGTCTCATCGAAGTTCCCACTCGTTTTACCAAATTTCCGCGGATACAGTCAAGTACATTGTTAATTTAAAAAAAATGTAATGTCTCCCCTGTTTTAAGTCACACCACAAGTCAAGATCACAACAGAATCCTCATAGAAAAAACTCACGGGGGTAGATATCTGTCTGGTAAACCTCTTTTGATTTCCCACCTGCCCACTCGCATCTGACAGAAGGGAAACAGCACTGCAGACGGTGATCCATAACAGGTCTCGCCAACCGACTGTATAATGGAACCATCAACTCCTTACACCGCCTTCCCCCACGACCACCCCCCGCCCCGGCTGTAATCTCCAGTATGGGTGGTTCCATACATTTGATCACGAACCGCAATGACGTCTAGGATGGAGAGATAGTGTCGATCCCGCCAGTGAAGGAATAAGCAAAGCCAATCCTCAGTTCCCTCGGTCGGGGATCGGTAAAGCCCCGAGTGTGGACGGATCGGCTTCCTGTTACTGCAAGCGGTAGCCCGGGGACAGTTACGAGATGCGGGAGGCTCGCACCTCCCGAGCCTTTGCTGGTGATTCAGAGCTGGGTTGAAAGAGCGGCGTTTCCGATAACACCATCGACGGGCCTCGGTTTCCCGCGGGACCTGCACAGGAAGTCGATGCGTTCAATTAGCTGAAGGGAATTATTAATTCTTTCAAAAGCGATTCGCTACAGTTCTAATGTCGATCAACACAATACGTTATCAATCCCATCCAAGTGCTCATAACAGGGCTAATTATCTTTATGATGTTTATATTTCAGTATATAGAGCTTCTTACCGTGTACAACGGCTCCAGGTTCTGTTACCACCCTGTCCCGGTAAGGCTGTGTTACGGGTTCTGTAAATAATGAACACACCCTGGTTAATGTCAGTCAGCTCCTGGTGATAATCATTAACTAAACCCACAGCGTTACCTGCGGTTCTCTCCGCGCCCTGTTCCTTAGCACAAGGTACGTTCTGTCTCCAGACAAACATCACCATGGAGATGAAATGTGATCTCAGTGATTTTGAGAGTGGAATGTTTGTCGGTGCCAGACGGTGCAGTTTTATTGACAATAGGCAATAGGTGCAGGGATAGGCCGTTCGGCCCTTCGAGCAAGCACTGCCATTCAGTGTGATCATGGCTGATCATCCATAATCATTACCCCCGTTCCTGCTTTCTCCCCATATTCCTTGACTCCGCTATTTTTAAGAGCTCCATCTAACTCTTTCTTGAAAGCATCCAGAGAACTGGCCTCCACTGCCTTCTGAGGCAGAGCATTCCACATATCCACCACTCTCTGGGTGAAAAAGGTTTTCCTCAACTCTGTTCTAAATGGCCTACCCCTTATTCTTAAACTGTGGCCTCTGGTTTTGGGCTCCCCCGACATCGGGAACATGTTTCTTGCCCCTAGCGTGTCCAAAACCCTTAATAATCTTATATGTTTCAATCAGATCTTTCCCACTGAGGTTGGGTGGGACTGATGGTCATAGGTTAAGGGTGCAAGGTGAAATGATGAAGGGGAACATGAGTTTGGTGAGAGTGGAACAGGGTGTCTGTGGAAGTGACGAGCGCAGGATGGATTACAACATTTCAGAGAAGTTTGGATAAGTACTCGGACGGGAGTGGAGTGCAGGGCTATGGTCTGGTGCAGGTCGATGGGACTCGGTAGAATAGTTCAGCATGACTACACGGGCCGAGTGGCCTGTTTCTCCGTGTCTTTGGAAATTTCCACCCAGTCTACCACACGACACCATGGGATAAGATCTCCGTCCGCCCTGGGGATTTGTTCTTATTTACGGACATGAGAATATCCACATTATTTATGAAGAACAGCCGCAGAATTTCCCCTTCCCTTCAGTGAACACTGCAACTGTAATGACCGCTTTCCTGACGAATATTGACGGGAAGTATTACTTTTGTGTCCTCTCTCTACGTTTAGAACTTCTACTCTACGTTTAGATTGCACGTGTCGTCCCCCTGCAGTACCAGCACTTCCCACCAGCGTTTCTTCTCCAGGTTTGTTGGGCGGGAAAATCCTTCGCTTTAATCTTAATGACGTCAGCCAGGGAATTCCGTTCATCTGCAGTGGATCATATTGACAGTTTCCTGAACTGCACAGGTTACCACGACTTCACGCAAACAATATTCTCTTGATTCAGGTATTTCATGAACGAAAGCAAACTTTCACCATCGAGAGGGAGGATGAACAATTAATTTTATTGCATTTCTGGAACATGACTGAAATCACTGGCAGGCCTTCCTCCTTCAAAGTGACCCACCACGTCAACATAAAGTGAACAGAACGATCACGTCAGCTGGCGGCGCATCACTGACCTCCAGATTAGTTATTGTTTTCTCTTTAAGTAATTTCTCTCACTTTCACTGAAACTGGTTGATATGCATCAAGCCAGGACCTCTCTGACCCTGTAACTCAGTAACTCTTTCTCTGAAGCTTTCTGCTCCTTTTGGGGCCGTTTGTGTTCTCCTCCTGACCTCTCTCGCTCGGCGTCAGCTCTTTGCCGGTATTCCAGGACTTCCTGCTGTAACCTGTCTCGCTAGGCTTCTGCTTTATGTTGACATTCGTTTTCCCTCTCTAATCTGTGCCATTCTGCCTTGATCGTAATAGTTAATTTGTAGCTCTTCCAGAAATTTAGTTGGTGTATTTTAAACTATGTAGTTAGCTTTTAACTGGTAGTCTTTTGTGCCCTGATTTGAAAATAAAATACAGCATTAGGTTATTCACAATAGATAGTATAGAGTATGTTCCACACTATTAAGAAAATTTAGTATCATTTAACAACGTAAAATATAGTTTTAGTGAGGGTACTTACAGATCGTTTTGAATCAAAAATTTATGAGTATGCCAATCTCATAAGTATCATTTGTACGTAGGATTTCTATCCGATCCATTGAAAAGTTATTAAATTTAATCATGAATAGCTCATACACAAATAGTTTGGGGACCAGGGCGTGGGTAATGTCAAAACCAGCATTCTCAGGCACAGCACAGCCAGAGAGGAAAATATTTATAGAACATTAAAGAGAAGTGAATTTATTCAAGGCCAAGAACTGCACTGGCAGCAGTATGAAGCCATTTGGTCACATGTTTCTAAATATTTGTCAACATTTATCTCATTTTATTAACTTTAACAATCTTAATAAAACTTAGGGTGATCTTAAATGAATAAGTATTACTTAACAAAATTTAAAGAAATTGCTCTTAAAATCTGAGGGAACATTTTTCAAAACTATTTCAGGAATTTATATTGTTAGACTAAAATAGACAATAGAATCAAGGCTGCTTTTTTCCTCACTGGTTAGACTACAACCTGCTTATAAAATTAGCACATTCTTTATTACTTTTATTCTACTGATAAAACCAAGTATCTTAATTACCATTCTCTAAAGAGCTTTCTTAAAATGTCCAGTCATCTTCAATGATTGCTGTACATACATCCTCAGACTTTACTGTTCCTGCATCACTATTAGACTTGTACCATGTGGGTCAAATTGTTGCTCCTCACAGATCAGAAAACAAGATACCTGAGCATCAACATTGTTCATTATTGACTTATTACAAAACTGAGGTATGGGCTTGAATACTCTAGGACTCAATTCACACCAATGTTAGCAAATAACACATTTCTATGGACAATGCTCCAAAATAAATTACAGAAAAAAATAGATTAAATTTACCTGTCAAAGGTAAGATCTTTGCAAGGCAAAGATTCTCTTCAATATGGAATGTTGAAGCATTCTAAACTTAAAGCTTGGTTTAGATTGCACTTCTTACATTCATAAAAAAAGTTCAGATGTATCAAAATAGCAAAATCTCTAGTTTTCTGCTGAGAACTCAATTAATTTTGATGATCGATGGATAATTATATTTATACGAGTTTAATATTAGTGCCACATCTCCGATTTAATGAGAAGAGTGATGTCTTCCAGCAAGGCCAGAAAATAATTCTTACTCTCAAAATATGGCATACATGCTTTAAACTTCTCCCAATGCCTGTACTTATTTTTTATTCTGTCAGTTGAACACGTTTGTAATATTTGTTTGAAAATCATCTGAGGATATTTTCTGCTTTCTAATCCTTTATTGGCAGGGAAGTTAAGATATTGTAATATTGAACAAGAGGAATGACAGTAATCTGTAATGCCATATTGCTCCCCAGTGTGAACACACCTGACCAGTTTTTCTTATCGACCTACATTATTTCAGTTAGGAACCAGTTAGAATGCAGCAAATTTACATTATTTTAGATATACATAGCAAATTGCATTCAAAGTTTCATCCAGTTAATTTTTCTTGAATGTTTGGCTAAGCAATACCAAGTGACAAAGTTTGTGTTTACTGTTTATAATGGGACTGAAGATTTATGCTCTTCCCATTGTAGTCAGGTTAGCTCCATGCAAGCCATGCTATTTCCAGCTTACAAAACGATGTGCATCATATTACCATTTTACTAGCCTACTCTGTGGTGATGTCTAATATAACACTTTCATTGCAGTTTAGAAAGGCATTCTGGGGAGCTTCTGGCTCATTAAAATGTTCAATTCTGACGTTATATAGATTTTAAAGGGATGCTATTTGATCATAGCCAATAGCCTTCCATTGTCCTGAGGGTGAGGAGAGAAATATTAGCTGGGCTTTCTGCTCCTGACTGTCATCCAGCAGCATCAGCTGCAAGGTTTGTGTATGCACACAGCAGGAGAAGGATACATTGGGTCAGACTTCATGAATGAATAAGCTGACAATTTTCACTGGCATGGCTCACAGAAGAAAACTGGTCTGAAGCATATTGGATGGCTGTCCTCAGAAAACATCAGTGCCTTCGTGAGAGGGGTAAGACGAGAACCACTTGGAAGTCGGGTGAGGAGCCAAAGACTCATCATTTACTAGGAAAGAAATGATGTAATTTTACGACATGTGTTAGACCACTCCACTCTTTTCCAGAACCATATTGATCAAAATTGTAATCTTTCACATTCAGAAGACAAAAAAAAACCTTTGATATCCTTTATTTTAAGGGGAAAAAAGTCAGTTCCTCTTTCAATATAAATAAACCAAAGACAACTAGATAGATAGGTTTTTGCCATCTGTACAGCCAGGGTTAAAACCCACACATAATTTTGTTAAATAAATAAATGGAATGTTTTATTAAGACAAGCTGATTAAATGTTTAAAATGTACACAAATTCAAGTACAGAAAATTGCATTTCATAGGGTTAAGGAAGCAAATGAAGCAAACTCATTCAACATTTTGTATAATTCTTACCAAGAGGCAAAAGAGGAAAGAAAATTATGTGGTCAAATGCTACAAATGAACTGATTCAATAAACTGCTCCCAAAGTAAATAGAAGAGCATATCAAATTTCATTCTTTTCTTACTTACTCTACTCCCGGGGAAGATCAGAGGTATGGAGGAGAACTAAAAGGAGTCTTGCCCAGGCTCATCTTGTGAGTTCACAAAGTTCAAAGACAAAAGTAATGCTTGACCTATAAAACTGAACATTTTAATTTATGTGATCAACAGCAAATTCCTCTGAGATAATTGCCTTAATGTTAAAACAGTGTGGAAAGAAAATTGAATAGTTAAGTATTATTTACTTATTATAACCACACATATTATTTGAAAATATGCATCATTTACTAAAATAACACTGCATTATTGAAAATTTAGAGATGGTATTTTTTCAAATGAAAACGCTAAATGGGAATTTATTTTTCCTTGCAGTAATCCTGTCTTCCAAGACTGACGGGAGAGCAGTTCATGGTGTTGAAAATCTGTTTCTTAGGAAATTATCCCTTTACCAAAGGACCATGTGAAAAATGAAGCAATCTCCTTGAGTACCATTGGTTAGCTAGAAGCATCTTCATAGCATCTTCATCCATTTTCATAGCAGTAATAATAGCGGCTCAATTAATTTTATCAGCATATCCAATAAGAAGAGTTTTCAAATTTATGAAACCTATTGTTTTGGCTTCCTTCTTGTGAATGTTTCTTCAAGTATAATTGCTGTGATTATAGGCAGACTCCTTCACCCTGTGATTTCCATCAACAAATTGTCAACTAATCATACATAAATTAGAAGATGATTAAATTCTGTTCCAGTGGCATTGTTGCTCAATAGTTGCTGGTTTTCACATTTGCAATGCTGAAGTAAGAGAGTATTTCCCCCACCTGTAATTTAGCTCTAATCCTGATATACTGGTTGCCTGTAAAACAGCAGGAATAATTTAGATTCTTGCATTTCTGCGACTCCAACTGGGCTGGAGTGACTGAGGAGCAACTGAATAAGACGTTGTTTCCCGCCACACCTCCAGCAGTGCCCTTAAATCTGCTGCAGGATAATCAGCTGGAGACCACCATTCATCGATGCTTCACTCTCCTAGCCCTGGTATATCTCCTGGTGGCGGAGCATTGGCAGCTACATCTCCCTACCACCCCCTTCACCTTTCAATGGGGTTAGAATATCGCCAAATTTCTGTCCTTCCTCCTCAGCCACAGCCAAAAGCCTCACTTTTCTGCCTCTTCAGCCGCCTCTCTGGTGGCCCTCCTAAGCCTTGCTCCAGTCACTGCTATATCACTGAGTAACCTTCCTAAACAAACTGCAATAAGTTATTCTGCGCACTTTCATTGTCTCATGTTTCAAGTGAACAAAAGATTCCCTAATAAGCCTGTTAAAATAAAATGCTCATCAGTTTATGAAGTCAAATAGGTAGTGAGTGATTATTTCTGGTTTAGTACTTGGCTTTGCAGTACACGAGAGACAACGCAGATATCTGTAGCACTGATGTTATTACTTCTCAGCCTGAGTTTTCTGGTTTCTGGACCCAGGGACCTTCCTTCAAGTGGTCATTGAAAATTTGCATGCAGTGAAACGTCATTCCGTAAGAGCTTAAAGAGGGTCATGGAATATACAACGCAGAACAGTACAGCATAGGAACAAGCCCTTCGGCCTGCAATGGTGTACAGAGCCAATTAAATTAGTAATTAAATAACTAAACTGAACTCTTCTGCCTACATAATGTCCATATCCTTCCATTTTCTGCTCATTCATATTGCCTATCCAGATGTCACTTAAAACTCCCTAAGTGTTGTAATAGTCTTGAATTCCTATTATCAAGGTGGTAGTGACTGTTCCTTTTTCAGTGTCTTCATTTCTAGTAATATTCCTCTGTGTTATTTCAGTTCGCATTCAAGGTGGACGATGGAAGTGAAGGTGTTGATCTGCAGTACCAGGGCTAGCTTAGTCATCGGGATAAGTTTGAGCAATTTCATCAGCAGCTTGAGTACACGTCCTTTAAAGAGCATTGGTAAGAGCACTGAACTTTGTGGTGTTTGAAAAACCAGAGTGAACTGAACCCATCTCAGTCCAAATCTATTATTCAGCAGGTGCAGTGCTTCGAGGCAAGACGGCATTGTAAAAATGCAATATCAGACCTTTAATCCAGGTTATGACAAGTCTGCAGAGACTAAACTGATTCCAGATATCTGCTAGAAATTAGTTCTGATGTGCAGGTTGCACCAGAAGAAGTCACACATGATTTAGTGAAGTGATGAAAATTCAGATGTGATGCATTACTGGAATCCTAAGTTCCACCACAAGATTCTAGATGCCCATGTTGTCACACATTGCTCTCCACCCACTCATTGTGAAGCAGCAGTCTACCTAATCCCTGCAAACTAAGAAATCAATTGTCGCCCCGCTCTTCACATTTGATTAAAGCTGCTCAGGCCTTTCCATAAAACCATAAGACATAGGAGCAGAATTAGGCCATTCAGCCCATCGAGTGTGCTCTGCCATTTGATCATGACTGATATTTAGCAGTCATGATTGTCCTTCAGTCACACAAACTCAACCCCAATGAACTAAAACAGATAGAAAAAAACTAAGCCAACACCTTGTTATTGGTCCAATGCTCACAGACTATTGATCCAATGATGTCCAATGATCATTCATACACATGTAGAGAAATGGTCAAATGTAAATGAAGTCTCCAGTGTACAACCCCAGTCAACCAGAAGAAGCCACAGACCATATAATCCACAACGATCTTCAAACAAGAAGGGGTACTCTTCTCATAATTGTATTGCTTAAATATTAAAAATAAATTATAGTTGCTGATCTATATCAGCTCTTCGTGTGTTTATTTACTGAATCTATTTGCTTTAATGGGTGGATGTAAGTAGAAAACTACTCTGAATGCATGGTCAATTTCCAGGCCAAAAGTTACTTCGGTGCCAATGCAACATTTTGGCTCAACTACCTACATATAGGTTGTTCTGCATTTACTTCAGCCTTTTGAATGGAGATGAAGCTCATAATCATTTATTTGTTCACAGAATCCTTCTTTGCACTCAAGTTAATTTATCCCATCCCTGGGTCCTGCATACTATCTAGTAATGGCTATTGAAAAAGTTAATACACATCAGTTCCAGAACTCTGCAACAGAGGTAAACAAAAATAGCAATTTGCATGCGAGGTTCATTTGTGAATAGGTATCTGATCTCCAACATACAAACTGAACCTTCAAAATAAGTATCTTTTGTTTATTTTCTGAAAAGGAGCCTCAAGCTATTTCTTTTGTGAGTACTGGTTAGCTCAACTCCTGATGTAACTAATTGTTAAGTCATGCTTTAGTGTTTTCTACTGGAAACTGGTATCCTACAGTTTGTAAAGGACAGCAAATTTGCTATTTCAACAGCTTTATTCCTCGAATTTGAATTGTGATTAAGAAACCCAACGATTGTCATCGAGTCATCCAAGAGGCTCAAAGCGCTATGGATTCCGGGCTAATCGTCAAGCAGTTGCAAATCATGCAAACTCCAGACAGCACTGGACTTCAGGGTTCAACCTGGGCCACCGGAAATGTGAGGTAGCTGTCACAGCACCCAGATGGCCTATAGTTTCAGCCTTTGGATGGGTGGTTTTCAGCAGAAAAGTAAATGGCCATTTTGAAATTTATGTGACAGTTGCTTAGAAAGTATTTGTGGGATGCAGACACCTAGGCATTAGATGACAATTGACAAAATTAACACAAGGACAGATATCATTCATGTTAGCTTCCAATGATTCAATGAAATAAGAAAAAGATCTGCAATGGATTCATTAAGGAGTCAACTGCCTGGCCTTTAAGTATTGTTACAGTATTACAATGAAAGGACAATATAACAGGTAAATTCACACCTGTTAGAATTTGTCTATTTTTCTATACTTAAATTGATCAAAAGGAAATTTTCCAAGATGAGTTCTAAGCATATGATCTCTCACGATCAACATTCTGCCTGACATTTTGCACAGATATCTCATAAGGTCACTAATGAAGACCAAAATTCATGTTTTTGACATGATTTAGGAATAAATATTTAATGCACAAATGAACATGTTACAAGGAACTGTCCAGCAGACTCCACTTTAAATGTCTGATTCACTACTCTCTTTATTTCCACTATATAAACCTTAAGTACAGTATTTCCCTCATGAAGTAGTGTTTTTATTTTCCCCATGTATGAGTTTTAGGTTCTACCAGGACAAAGATAATATCTGTTACTCCTCATTGCAAAAATCTGATTCATAATAGTCTGACTTTGGCTCAGCAGGTAGGGCTTCACAACATTTATATTTACTGGCCAAGGAAAACATTAAAGAATAAAGCCAAAGATTTATAGTGAATATTAATACTTAAGTCAATTTCTAACATTTCGTGAATGGATTTTTAATAGGTGTTTTAGAGATCAAATTCTTTCTGCTTTTATATTGTGAAAGAAATGCTTATCCGTGGCCTTACCTGTCAGAAAACCTGACGAGCTAAAAAAATGAACAACATTATGCAAAGGCACACCAGTGAATCTGCAGATGCTGGAAATAAATAAAAATACAAAATGCCGGCAGAACTCAGCAGGCCAGACAGCATCTACGGGAGGAGGTAGTGACGACGTTTCGGGCCGAAACCTTCATCAGGAGTGAAGTAACATGGAAGGGTTTTGGCCCGAAACGTCGTCACAACCTCCTCCCATAGATGCTGTCTGGCCTGCTGAGTTCTGCCAGCATTTTGTGTTTTTAACATTATGCAATTTAATCTCTGCTGTTGTTGTGTTAATGAACTGCACTATCATAGCAAATGGAGGAACTATTTTCAGAGACTATCTTGAGAGTGGTATGTATGAGAATAGTATAACTTGACAATGCGTTGATTATTCTTTTGAACATGCTGAACAGTAGATGTATTTTGCATCTCTTCTCAAGCCATCACTGATGGTTAACATTTTATGAATGGCCAGATCTTGCTAGGTTTGCCCATCTGCACTTACTTATATTCATTTGGAGATGCAGAATGGTAATAGGCCTTTCGGCCTAATGAGCCTGTGTCTCCCAATTGCAACCATGTGACCAATTAACCTACTAACTCGCACATCTTTGGAATGTGGGAGGAAACTGGAGCACCCAGAAGAACTCACATGGTCAGGGGGAAAGAATACAAATTCTTTAAAGAGAGTGGCAGAATCGAAACAGGGTCACTGTGGCTGTAACAGTGTTACACTAACTGCTATGCTACCGTTCCGCCCCCTTCCCAGGGGTCGTTTCTGGAGGACTGATTTCCACATGCTCCTGCATCATTGAGGTAGGTGATTTATGGAATTATTCTCTTGGCCTCAACAAACTGAACAGAAAAAACCCCTTTCTTTCAAAGTACAACTTACAACTGCTGAAAACCATTAGACTAGATCCTAGTATTGATTTGTACTTTATTTTAGCAACTGAAAGACGATTTAGAATATACAAGAGAACAATAGTCTAATAAATCTTGCATGAGATTATCCAAGACATTGGGACCTAGGCCTATGTAACAAGAAAACAATGAGCAAACATGACCAATTGGGAGAACATTGTTTTGGTGGTCAATGGGAATAAAGGTAAGGAGGTATGAACATTGCTACTACACTCAGAACAAGAGCTGACCTGATTAGTCAGAGGAGTCATCATCCCGTTCAGTCAAATTCAACAAGTCCTTCCAGTCAAACTGACAATTCCAAGAATAATCATATGCAGCAACCAGCTAAGATAAGGATCTATACGGAGAATAGTTTAAACAATTTGTTATAGTTAGTGAGGGTACTGACACGACTTGCTGAATGTTGCAATGCACAACTCAAAATAAAATTATTCTGCCCCTTTTCCCCAGTCCTGATGAAGGGTCTTGGCCCAAAGCGTACACTGTTCATTCCATTCCACAAAAGCTGCCTGACTTGCAGAGTTCCTCCAGTATTTTGTGTGTACTGCTCCAGGTTTGCAGCACCTGCTGAATCTTCTGTGATTGTATTTGATTACTGGATACAACTTGGCTGCGTTTTGTAAAAGTATAAAGCTGAAATTCTAAAATGGCTAGGTTAGCGAGGTCTCAGCAGTGATCAATACTCAGATGAAGCAGCACAATAGCTCTGTCCTGACACACTCCTTGCAGATGAAAGGTAAAGACTGCGCGTGGAGCTTCAACTTCTGTCAAAGGTATCACCACTGATAATAGTTATTTAAAAATTATTGTAAATCAAATAATAACTTTTTTAAATATTTTGAGTTGCTAACGGGAACAAATTAAACCTTTTGCAAATAATTAAATATATTACGCTGAAGTAAAATAAATAAAATAAAAGTCTGCTTCTTTGCTTATGAATCTGCAGGCAAAGACTCTTCACTGAAATCAACGGAGCCTCCAATTTTATACCAGATCTGAAATAATCTAGGATCCGAGAGGTGATGCCCCAGCACAAGATGATGCTCTTCAGTTAGATACCCCATGGAGTGGCATATGCAGTACCGTTAGTGATTCAGTAACTCTTGGCTTCTACCCTTGATAGTGTAAAAGCTTTGAAGAATTCTCAAGTTTCAGCGCCCGTAATTCCAATCAGCAAAACTTAACTATTACACTAAGTTTATAGAGGACTGGACGATACTAATCAATATCCCTGAAGGTTTGGTTTGTCACCCTGAGTCAGCTAGTAGCAGTCGCACCTCTAGATCTTAAGTCCCACTCCAGTGCATCTATGCTGCCTCCCCAGGGTAACAGTCAGACTCTGTTAGATGTCCATCTATTAATCCAAGGTTTACGCTGCTCTCATACGAACATGAAGACTCAAACATCATGGTGTAGCATGATGAGCGCAGTACGATGCCATTGTACTGACTGCTACTTATGAGTCTATCACTGCAAATGGGGCTGTTCAGACATTGCTGAATCGTCACTTCTGGAGCCCTTTTGTGCAAAGCTGACTACATGAAGGCTGGATACTTAGAGATGTGGGCAATTAGAGAAGGCTTCCACACCCAGTCAGAGTCTGTGATCGGCTTGGCTTTTGGGGTTTTGATCAATGGAGTATTTGGGCCTTAGGACATTGGAAAATGGTTATTATGTGGCATTCCGAGGAAAGCGCACTTTCAGTTGCTTAGCACTGAATCCTACAGCACATCAGCACTACAGTACATCAGCTCTCTCGGCCGAAGAGGGTCATGGACTCGCTTCAATGATGAAGCAGGAGCTGTCCCAAGTATTCCATAGACATCATCATCATCATCATCAGGTGCCGTGTCCAGTGTGAGCTTTGACTGTCATGGCCCACACACTCCTGTTTCGGGTCAAGTGGATCAATTCATTGTTATTCATTTCCAGTTCTCTGGCTGCTGTCTCCATCATCATTTGTCTTTGCTTTCCTCTTGCTTTCTTCCCTTCAATCGTTCCCATAGTCATCGTGCATTCTAACTCCTCTTTCCTAATCACATGTCCAATGAATCCCACAGACAACTCTAAAACACAACTACCTATTCATTATCACATTTTGGTCTGGAAGAGCTTGATAAGCACAAATATGAAAATGTATTTCCTGCATTGGAAATTGTGGCTACACTTCAGAAGTACTTCGTCATCTAGGAAAGCATTTTCGGATTTCAGGAAAGGATGTGAATAACTATTTTTTTTTCTTGAAACTGGCTTAATTCAACCTGCCTGGCTGAAGCAATATGACGAGACAAATGGGAGAAAAGCTGAGAGCTGTGCACATAAATAAAGCCTTAAGTTAAAAAAAACACCAACCTATCCAAAGAGGGAAAATGAAACCCCGCTTTATGGGTTAAGTAAAAACGTCTGCAATGGTTAGAAACATACTGACTGGCTGATAAATATCACATCATTTTACTTTTCTAAGTTTGGGTTGGGAGAATCTGAGATAACAGAACAGCTCAAATGTCATCATGTGCACAAATTAATAACTTAAACCAGCTTAATTTAAAGTGGATAATTTATCTGGTTGGATTTAACCAAATATCAAGTGAAAATAGGATGATCCTTCTGATATGAGACAGGTCAGGGATGGCAGGGCAGATGTTTTTGGAATTTCAGTGTGTGGTAGCTAGTGGAGACCAGGAACAACCTTCAGTAATTTGCTTTATAACTCTAGCAGTAGTGCAGTCAAGGACCCAGGATGAGTGAATGCTGCAATGTCAGGGTTCAGTTTTCGACTTGGAGAGTGGTGAGTGCGTGGAATGGGCTGCTGGTGACAATGGTGGAGGCGGATGCGATAGGGTCTTTCAAGAGACTCCTGGCCAGGTACATGGAGCTCAGACAAATAGAGGGCTATGGATAGCCCTAGGTAATTTCTCAGGTAAAGACATGTTGGGCACAGCCTTGTGGGCCGAAGGGCCTGTATTGTGCTATAGGTTTTCTGTGTTTCTATGAACCTTGCAGGTGGTGAATCCTCATAATCCAGGTACCAGTATCAGTAGCCAGGATGCACTGCGTCATTACTCTTCACATCTTCTTCATCCCACTAAATATCATCTGAGGAGGATATCATTTATTTGCCTCGTTTCTCCTGCGCGCAATTTCAGCTCGTTTGCTGTGCAATTATGTTAAGATCATATAATGTTGGACAGTTCAAGGTTTATTCAGGCATCTTCGTCATTCCTTTGACCTGTTCAGTCACCCTTCATTTTACCACTGACCACCTATTAACGCCGTCACTCTATCATAGTCCCACACCGAACTACACAACGACAATTCCCAACCTCATGCCCCTACACAGACCCCCCACCCCAATTCCGGGCAACGCACCCGGTTATACTGAACTTTCCCGCCCCCTGAGCCTCAGCAACACCGAATGATCTTCAGGACCCTGACCCACTCCGTAAATGTTCCAACACATATGCAATTCCAACACAAAGCCAGACCCGATCCCTCCCCGACCCTCGGGAACACAATTGTCAGCTCATTGGTTATGGGAAGAGCAGGAAGAGAATATGTGTAGTTATTCCATTTTGTTCAAGCGTCCGATGGTTGAGGGTGAGTAACCATTCTTGACCCCGACGCTCCGAGCCCTGAGACACTCGTGCCTTCTCCCTGATGGCAGCAGCGAGCAAAGAGCGTGTCCTGGCTGGTGAGCGCATTTGCTGATGGTTGCCACCTCTCCAGGGCAACGTTTCAAATAATTTTCCCAGTGGTTGGGGGGTGGGGGGGGCTTTCCCCGTGATTTACTGGGGCAAATCCACTGTGTTTTGCAGGGGTTTCCGGTCAAAGGGATTGGTTTCCCCACACCAGGCCGGAATGCAGACAGTCAGCACCTTCCTGCCGCAACCCTGCGGATATTTGCCAAGGTTTTCGATGACATGCCGAATCTCCACAGACCCCTGAGGAAGAGGAGGCGCCGTTGTGCTCACCTTGTAATTATATTTATATATTTGGTCCAGGGCTGGTCTTCTGAGATGGTTACATCCGGGAACATAAAGTCACTGAACCTCTCCACCTCTCATCCTCCGATCAGTACTGACTCATTCATCTCAGAGTTCTCTCTCTCTCTCTCTCTCTCTCTCTCTCTCTCTCTCTCTCTCTCTCTCTCTCTCTCTCTCTCTCTCTCTCTCTCTCTCTCATTCCCTCTCCCTCTCTCCCTTTCTCCCTCTCCCTTTCTCTCTCTCCTTAATGTAAAGGCGCGATAATGCAGAGGTGTCTCTCATTTATAGCCCAAATAGTATTCCCTGCATATGAGAAGGGTATTTCTGTATAAGGCAGCTTCACTTCGAAGAATTTCAGAAGCTGGGCATGACAAAAGGAGAACCACAACTGCACACGGTGATAAATGACACCAGCGGCAACACAGAGACGGCCAGACTTTCACTGGCATGGTCCAAAGAGCATCAGTGCAGAAGTCAGGCCGGACGCTGTCACCACCAGGGGGCAGTGTGGAAGATACAGACTCGAGGTGAGAATGGATGCATTGGTCACGCGCGTCCCTGAGCCGCTCCACCTCGCAGTCTCCTTCAAACTCGAGTACCTTTTCTGTGTCCTTAACATCGCCCGTCCGATTTAAAAACATTGCACCACTGGCGATATAGGGCGACAATTTCCGTCAGCTCACTGATCTACAAGACGTACATTTTCTGCACTGTTATCGCCGCAGTCTTCTGCCAATTAAGCACAAAAACAGACACGCGAATTCTCTAAATGCACCAGGGATCACACGAACTCCACGTGAACAGTAACGACTCGTCGAAGATAAACTCCCAGCAATGCCACCATTGCACCTGGAAGTGAGCGGAATTCCGCCAGAGAAGCGAGGTCGACCAGGGGAGGACGGAGTGCGGTGGGTATCAGGCCAGAGTGAAGCTACGGGAACACGACCACTGTTCCATCGCATCTTCCTGGCCAATGTACATTCATTAGAGAGCAGAGCACAGGGCCTAAGGACAAGATTGCTGTTTCGAAGGGACACAAAGGATTTCTGAGTCCACTCTTTCACTGAGACGGCTCATCTGCCACGCTCTGGTTGTCGCTCTCCAGCCCAAAGGGTTCTCAGTCCACCAGGCAGACCGATAGGCTGCATCAGATAAGAACAGAGCAGCGGCGACTCCTTCATGATAAACCATGGATTCGGAGCGCAACTGGGTGTCTCTTCCATGTCCACTGAATATGCGTTCCGATCCTCTAATTGAGGATCCCCAATCGCTATTGCACTCCCCTTTCACCATCCTCTTCTGGGCCACAGAGCCGGTCTCAGTACCTTCCTTTTCGTAATTTCCACTCCCGGCAACCTACCAAATGCATCTGAAGCGGTACTCCTATTATTGAGGGAATGGCCACAAGGGAGCGCTTTTCTTGCGTTCTATCTGCTTTGCCTCTCGTGCAGGTCACCCGTGATACGGTCGCCTTCATCTCGGGTGGCTGCCTCCCTGTAGCTTCTACCTATCACCTCCTCATTGTCCCGTGTGAATCGAAGCTCATGGACCAGCAGCTCCCGTTCTTTAACATGCTCGCTCAGGAGCTGCACCGGATGGACATTGTGCGGATCAATTTATGCGGGACAGAGGCGGTATCTCAGTTTCTCTAAATCTCACACAAATCTCACACATGACACTGACTCGGCATCTATTCTCAGCGCACTAGCTATGTAATTACAAAAAAATATCAACTTCCTTGGAACTTCACTCCTTACTTCGAGCATGCGGCTGTGTTTGTCCAAGCGTGTTCTCGCCTAAGCCTGTTTCACAAAAGCCGGACCACTCTAACAATTCACCACTCCAGCAATGGCCGTTCCAACAATGGAGAGTCCTTCTACATCTGGATGGCCAATTCGGAGAAGTCCCATTATTGCTGTCATAACCGCCAGGTGGCGCAACGCGCACACAGTTCATTAATAAGTAACATATGCATAAAATGTACAAAGTATTTAGGTAAGTAAACAAACGAACGAACGAATAAATTAATTAATGGAAAAAGTAAATGAACTAACAAGTAAAAAAGGAATTATGAGGTCGCTTTCATGGGTCCATGGACCGTTCAGAAATCTGATGGCAGAGGATTTAGGTAAATCTCTGAGCGTGGGTCTTCAGGGTCATGTAACTACTTCCGGATGGTGGTAAGGACACGAGAAAATAACTTGGATGATAGTAATGAGACAAGAAGATATCCCGAATGGTAGTAATGAGACAAGAGCATGTCCCGACTGGTAGTAATGAGACGAGAGCATATCCCGGATGGTGGTAATGAGACAAGAAAATATCCCGAATGGCAGTAATGAGACAAGAGCATGTCCCGACTGGTAGTAATGAGACGAGAGCATATCCCGGATGGTACTGTTGGGAAGAGAGCATATTCCGGATTGTACCAATGGAAGGGTGTATATCCCGAATGGTTGTAATGAGACAAGAGCATATACCTGACGGTGATCGCCCTTAATTATGGACCTGGTATTCCTGAGGAACCACCTTTTGAAGATTTTTGAGGATTTTTTGAAGCTTTGAAGGAACCATCTTTTTTGAAGATTTACTCAGGTAAAGGTTAATTTTATATTTTTGTGCCGCTTTGTTGTTCCCCGCCTTCCCGTCCTGCATTGCAATCTCGACTCCTGCTTCTCGTTTTACAGATGCTACCCGACCTGCTGAGTGTTTCCAGCGTTTTATGTTTCTACCGCTTAATGTGATGTTACTCCTACCCCCGGTAACTGGCTCCAAGGTTGGTTCGCTCACTGTGTCCGCCGGCTGCATTTTATTCACAAAGGGGTAGCTTCCTTAACTTAGTGAAGTCAGGCTTGCACTGATCGGGGATCTGTATTCTGAGAAACGCATCTACTTCTCAAAACGTCAGGAGTTTCACTCGACAATATGTGGTGATGTCAAGTGAAGCTGCTACTGTGAAGAGCGGCTTTGAGCGATCCTGATGACAAGCACCGGCCCTCGGTTACTGAGGCAGAAAGGCCGACATAGCACTCCATAATTTTAACCGGAGTGTTCTACCCGCTCTTTAGTTCTGTATCGTCTGGGAAACATGAAATATTATGCGCCTTGCCCTTAAATTAGTATTTTAAATCGCTGAATATGCCACAAAGTTAATGCTAAAATATCCCACACCCCATCGCTGCAAACTGCCCTCTGAATAAATCCCTCCAGACCCTCCATGATACGCTGCTCCATATTTACCACACACTTTCTTTTTCCTCTGGTGACCGACGTCGACAGAAGACCACAGCATGAAAATTGCAAAATTGCAAAATAAAATTACTTGGACGATTAAGCTGTCCATTGAAGTGGAATATCGGCAGAAACTTTTATTTACGCCATAGGCTGATCTTTACAGAAAATCCGCTGCGTTTCACAGTTACGTTGTTCTGAACCTGGCAAGTACAATTTCCACTGGCAGTGTTGACAACTGACTCGATGGTGTCGCCCTGTCCTGTCTGCTGTCAGCTCCACTGCGCCATCTAGAGACAGCATTGGGAAATGACTGGACAGAACAAGTTAATTTCAGACTTGTGACAGTATGTATGACAACCGGACCCTGCGGCTGAATCCTGATTTTCCCTGACCCATCTACAACAGAAATAGAGATTGTACGCTGTTTCCGTGATCGGTTATGTTGAGTGTAAACTAACGTAATGATCTAACTGCGTACCTACAAGATATCAGATCGGTCAGATGTATTCTGAACATGCTCTATCTGAATTGCGCCCTTAGCGTCACAGGGGAATACAACTGTATCGTTGTTTTTCTGAGAGTATAATAGTTGATGTTTACATTGACACGAGACACGGACTCTGCCAATAGAACTGAAAGAGGAATGGAATTATTCCTTTCTACTACAGTCCAATCATTTCAGCTAGGAAGCTGTAGACCAAATTACGATCGTGACCGACGTATTGGTCCTAATGGCAAATGAATGACAGCTTATGAAGAGGAGGGCGCGGCGTCAGTTCCACCGGCTCATGGAGAGGGCATGTGATTTACTTTTTTTCGATTGCTGAAGGCTCTGCTCCCGCACTGTACAGCTCTATGTGTGATATTAAATTGTTTTCCCCAGAGGGCGAGTCACGTGCAAAGCGACGTAATCATCACATAAATGTTCGGCCTTTGAGAAATCAGAGGTCCATGAGCCAGTAATCATCAGAGGATTAGAGGTGTACAGGGTCAGTAACTTCAAATTTCTGGGAGCCATTCCCTCGGAGGACCAGTCCTGGAACCACCGTAGAAATATAATTGCGAGGAAAGCACCAGAACTGTTTTAATTCCTCAGGAGCCTGACGAGATCTGGCATGTCATGAAATACCTCGGCAAACCTCTGTGGATCTGTTGCGAGAAGTGCACTGAGAGTCTGCAGTCAGACATCCTGTGGGAAGACCAATGTCTTCGAGCGGCAAATCACCCAGCAGGTGGCGCAGTCGTCCCAGCACGTCACGGGCACAACCCTCCAAACCACTGAGCAGATCCACGTGAAACGCGTCGGAGAAAAGCATCATCCACCATCACAAAGATCCTCACGACCCAGTGTGTGCACTTTTCCCGCCGCTGCCATGAGGTAGAAGGTAAAGCTGCCTCGGGACTGGCAGCACCGGAATCAAGAACATTCACTGACCCTCAACCATCAGACTCTTCACCAAAAGGAGATTACCACACTGACTTAAGGACCCTGTTATCCTGTTATCTCACAGTCGTGATTTCTTGTTATTTATTTATATCTGCATTTGCACAGTTACATTGATCCTTTTCAGAGTTACAGTTCTATAGATTTGCTGACATGCCCACAGTAAAAGAATCTGAGGGTGCTTGTGGTGACGTGTATGTATGTACACTGATAATATATTTTACTTTGACTTTGATTTACTTGCTAAGTTGAACTATAATCCTTCAGCTGTCACGTGACAGTCAGACACCCGTCTCGGAGTCAATAACTCAGGTGTCATTTGCCTATTAAAATACTGTCCAAAATACAGCCCCGATCTGTCCTTCCTCTCGCTGTGGTGGACTTTACCTGTGCGGATTGGTGAGACAATCGTCTCTATTCTCCGGGCGAACGGAGCTGCAGAATAAACAAACAGACAGACAGGCGAAGCACGAAAATGAGTAAATTGATGACAGAAATGAATGAACGAATAATTAAATTAACCCAGGAGATTATACACCAGTGAGCCTTACCTCAGCGGTGGGAAGGATTTTGGAGAAGATCGCAAGAGGCAGGATTTATGGTCAATTTGCGAGCAGGCTTTTTCCACTGAGGCTCGGGGGGAAAGAAAGCAGAGGACATGAGTTAAGGGTGAAGGGGGAAAGTTTAAAGCCAACACCGGGGCGTGGCTTCTTCACACAGAGAGTGGTGGGAGTGTGGAATGAGCTGCCGGCTGAAGTGGTGAATGCGGGCTCACTTTTAACACTTAAGAAAATCTTGGACAGGTACCTGGATGAAAGGTGTATGGAGGGATATGGTCAAGGTTCAGGTCAGTGGGACCGGGTGGAAAAATGGTTCGGCACAGCCAAGAAGGGCGGAAGGGCCTGTTTCTGTGCTGTAATGTTCTTCTCTAAAATCACGGCTCAAGAACCTGCGTGCAGTCCGCCCGTCCCTTAGATTCTGTGGGGAACACAGGAGACTCGCGAAGGGCTGATCCAGTGGAAACCCCGCCTCATCGCCCTCAGGATGATCCCCAGCCTGGGGGTTTCAACCGGATACGGCGAGACCTGCTCGGAGCCATGGATATCAACAAGAGGAACACATACAGTCACCATACCAGGCATTTGGTCCGCGGGTACAGCTGGGCACAGAATGAAGGTCCTGGACACTCGCCGGACTGTTTGACGCTCGGGCACGATGCGAGGTTGCCTGTAGATCTCTGTTTTGGGACTGGCAGTGAGAGACTTCGCACAGAAGACCTTCATTAATGACTTGGCTAATCTGAGGAGGATCTGCTGAAGGCCCGTGAACTAGAAGAGGTCTCTTCTATTAAGCAGAGTCAAGGAAGCAAGAGAGATAGGATCAAAAGATTGGATTCGCCCAACGGAGGCCGGGAGGATGAGTCCTAACAAGGCGTTTGGAGCTCTCAGCGAGGATTCAATTGGCTCAATCGTTTCGGTGAACACCGACGCTCTGTCCGCCAGAGAAAGCGGGATGTCCCAGTGGCCACACATTTTAATTCCACGTCCCATTCCCATTCTGATATGTCTATCCATGGCCTCCTCTACTGCCAAGATGAGGCAACACTCAATCTGGAGATACAACACCCTGTATACTGGCTGTATACCCTCCAACCTGATGGCATGAACATTGACTTCTCTAACTTCCGAAAATGCCCCTCCTCCCCTTCTTACCCCATCCCTGATATATTTCGTTTTCTCCCCTCTGCTACTTTTTTCTCTCTCTTTCTGCCCATCACTCTGCCTGTTCTCCATCTCCCTCTGGTGCTCCCCTCCCCCTTTCTTTCTCCCGAGGCCTCCCGTCGCATGATCCTTTCCCTTCTCCAGCTCTATATCCTTTTTGCCAATCACCTTTCCGGCTCTCAGCTTCACCCCACCCCCTCCTGTCTTCTCCTATCATTTCGCATTCCCCTCCCCCTCTTACTTTCACATCCCTTACTATCTTACTTTTCAGTTAGTCCTGACGAAGGGTCTTGGTCAGAAACGTCAGTTGCCTGGCCTGCTGCGTTCCACCAGCACTTTGTGTGTGTTGCCTGAATTTCCAGCACCTGCAGATTTCCTCGTGTTTGCGGATTAAATTGGCTGACCGTTCGGTGGCGACGCCTTTCGGACTGTAGAGTCTGATGCCAGCTTGGCCAGTTTGCCGGGTGAAGGCAGAAGACGGGAAGACACATCCAGCTTCCGGAAAATTTGAGCTCCAACTTTTTGCACTTTTTTATTTTCTGGATTATAATGGGCAATAATATTTAATTTTTCTCCCTTTCTTCAATTCCTGAACCACTGTTTGATTAAGTCGGCATTCATAAATAAACCTTTCCTATTGTATACAGTGTACGATCGGTGATATCTTGAGGACGGGAAATTGCAAGAGGGCAGCATTTACACAGTCTTCGCTCATATTGGGGTGCGGGTGGACAATATATCCCGGGTCTCTCTGTTTGGTGAGAAACAAGTCATATCACGGCTAGGGGTGCGGAGTTCGAGAAAAATAGTTTTCTCACCGCTGTGTTGATTGGCCTGTTAACGAGGGGCTAAACAGCGGAGTTTCTGGACGCGCCCGGTAAAATGGGGTTCCACTCATGTGTCTGTACGTGCAGAGTATCTTGAATTCTCTGACCTCACCTCCACTGAAATCGTGCAAATTAAATTCCTCGGTGTCAAACGTGATCTCACTGACCCACTGATCTCTGAGATACAAACTCACACGTGAACCTTCTCAGTCCTCCCAAGGGAGATGTGGAACATCTTCACTGACACATCCTGATTTCTGCTTCGTTCCAGGATGCTGAGGTCAGCTCTGGAACATCTCATGGTGGCTGTTTGTCTTTGGTACATTAAGTTAGGTTTCACAGAAGCGAGTTTCTCTTCCCTGCTCTATTTGCTTTACACTGATGGAAGACTATGAGGTTATGCCCAGCTCCAATGGCATGTTGACGTCTGCTGACGACACCACCGATGGTGACGAATCAGGAGGGGCTAACTGCACACAAATTTACTTGCTCCATCTCTTTCAAGGACGTTTATCAAAGTCCACTTTTGTCGCCAGATACAACCCCGGGGATAATTTTCTTGCGGCATCCTTAGTAAATCTATGGATTAATAGCCGTATTAGAATCAGGGAGACGGCAAATCCACTACGTGTTCCAGCAGGTTGCAAACGACAGCACACTGTAGGGATAAAACATACAGACAGAATGACAAATGAACAAATAAGCAGCGATGGGGTGTGGGATATCAAGCATTAACTATGTACAACATCGAGGTCGATGGGTCTATGCAGATGGGCAGAAGCTCCTGTTTGTGTGTTGAGGGGCGTTTCGACTTTGTGCCTCCGTGATGGTGAGGTTTGTGCCGTTAATGGATGTGATTGTGCCTACAATCCTCTGCAGCCTCTGTCCATGCTGTACACCACCCCGTGTCATTTCTGACATGCCGAGTCTCTTCACACTCTTAATAAGCTGCAGCCGCTGATGTGCCTTTCTTTGTGAATGTATCAGTATGTCGGGCCAGGCGGAGATCTTCCACGGAGTTCCGCGCCAAAGATCTTAAAGCTGCTCGCCGTTTGCACCACTTCAATGTGGACGTGTGTATGTTCTCCCGATTTCTCTTTCGTGAAGTCGACAATCAACTCCTTCGTCGTGTTGTCTTTGTGTGCAAAATTGTCGTGGCGGCGCCCCTCAGCCAGTCTACCTATCTGGTTGGAAAGTAGTTTTCAGATAAATGTCACGTGAGCTGGTAGAGGAGGAAAGAAGAGGAGCGAGGACTGAAGGGTCTTCTACATCTTCCGTGTTTCAGGCTCGTTCATTCTCCCCGACACGTTCTCGCTCGGCGATCCATTCAGCTCCGCCTTTTCCGATGACGGGCTGCAGTGATCCGGCCCGGGGACCAGGAAGTGCGGCTCAGTCTCCGATTGTGACAGAGACAGGCGCTGCTCTCTCGGGATGGCGGGGCTGTCCTTCTCGGTGTTTGTTCTTTGTCTCTTCATTCCCGCGGGTGAGGGTCTCTCTCTCACACAGACCGATAGACTTCAGAGAACCGACAGAGCGGCGGGTGGTTGCTGTCGAAAATAGATTACGAGAGAAGTTACAGCTTAAATATCGGTACTTATTGTTCTGTGTAAGTATCTGTGTAGTCCCGAGTCTATCCGCCTCTGTCGCTTTTCCCTGATACGGTTTTCTCTTCCTCAGGTCAGTCTCAGAACTTTAGCATCCACGTGGAGCACAGCCGGTTAAATGTCCCCGAGTGGGGTGATGCGTTATTTTCCGTGCGGCCGTCGGCCGGGGTCAGCACGGGTGTCTGGGATGTTCAGGATAAAATAATCGCCTACTGGATCGGACAGAACGCGACTGTTGCTAAAGAATACACTTTTCGGGCTGAGTTATTCGCCTCCAACGGGTCGCTTCTGCTGAAGTCGGTGAACAGCGCGGACAGTGTGATTTACCGTGTGGGAATGGCTCCAACCAGCGGCTCCTGGACCTCAGCTTTCCTCACTCCGCAAGTCCTCGGTAAGTGATATTTCGCCGTATTCAGTCACGCATTCCCGGAAGATTACTTGCATTTTATTCCTGTGGTGAAATGAATACAATTTCACCTTTACTGCTTGTCCGTTGCGAAAGAGAAACGATATCGACTTAACAAGACAGAGCCACAGGTTCCAGCCTCCAGTGACATTTACCAGTCCCCCTTTTAGGTCTGGTCGCAACCCCGCTCCAAGTGGCTGCTCCGTTTGTAAACAGAATCTGTGTTTACTGCAGTAAGTTACACTTGGTTCAACGTTCATTGTCCACTCTCTGTTTTATCGTGGCTTCTGTTCCGAGGAGCCGGTGAAATGATATTGACATTGAGAGGCCAAAGGACGGAACTCCAGTGCAGAGACAATATTTGTCCGCGGTGAGATTTTCAACCTCATTCCACAGTGGATTCAGAATCAGAATCAGGTTTATTATCACCGGCACGTGTGGTGAAATTTGTTAACTTAGCAGCAACGGTTCAATGCAATACGTAATACAGAATTAGAAGAAGAGGAAAAAATACTACTACTAATAATAATAATAATGTTACATATTATTATTATTATTATTATTATTATTATTATTATTATTATTATTATTATTATTATTATTATTATTATTATTATTATGTTACAGTAAACATATATTGATCAGATTATAAATCGTGTTAAAATCCAGAAATGATATATATTAAAATGCGAGGTAGTGTCCAAGGTTTAGGAATAGAAGAGGAAAAAATACTACTACTACTACTACTACTACTACTAATAATAATAATAATAATAATAATAATAATACTTATTATTATTATTATTGGAATGAGTTACATTAATCGTATATTGATTTGATTATAAATTGTACTATAAACCAGAAATGATATATATTAAAATGCGAGGTAGTGTCCAAGGGTTCAATGTCCATTTCGGTATCGGATGGCAGAATGGAAGAAGCTGTTCCTGAATCTCTGAGTGATCGCCTTCTGGCCTCCCGGCCTCATAGCTGACGGTAACAGTGAGAAAGCGGGATGACCTGGGTGCTGGTTACCTTAAGCATAGACGCCGCCTTTCTGAGACACCACTCCTTGAAGATGTCCTGAGTACTTCGTAGGCTAGTACCCAAGACAGAGCCGACTAAATTTTCCACTCTTGCAGCTTCATTCAGTCAATAGACAATAGACAATAGACAATAGGTGCAGGAGTAGGCCATTCGGCCCTTCGAGCCGGCACCGCCATTCAATGTGATCGTGGCTGATCGTACACAATCAGTACCCCGTTCCTGCCTTCTCCCCATATCCCTTGACCCCGCTATCTTTAAGAGCTCTATCTAACTCTTTCTTGAAAGCATCCAGAGAATTGGCCTCCACTGCCTTCTGAGGCAGAACATTCCATGGATTCACAACTCTCTGGGTGAAATTGTTTTCCTCAACTCTGTTCTAAATGGCCTACCCCTTATAAAAGTACAATCGATTCGAATTGAATTCACATCCACCCACACAATCATGCTAATTATTCCAAGTAAACAGCCCTCTCCGGAGCCATAAGTCTTTCAGGAGTCATAATATGGTGGAACAACAAGTCTCTGTCTCCCGGTGTTATCTCTCCCTTATCTGAAGTAAATGTTCCAGTTCCAGTATGTTTTCCACGTTGTCTCTCTTTCCCTCTCATTAGCAGCGTGGTACCAGTAGCAGTTTGTGATTCACCCTGGGGGGGCGGGGATGTATGGGTAACTCTGCACCCTTCTGCCCATCGGAGTTGTTCATCCTTCATGACATCCTCAACTCTGTTCTAAATGGCCTACCCCTTATAAAAGTACAATAGATTCGAATTGAATTCACACCCACCCACACAATCATGCTAATTATTCCTGAACACGCCTCCACTATCCAAGCGACAGTAGATCGTGTCCCTCAGAATTCCCGATAGGAATGTCCCTACAACTAAACTCATGCACACAGTCCTGTCCTACACGTCTGAGGTGTGGAGGAATTCTAGCTTGTTCCTGTCTGATGGAGCTTCAGGGAACCCCACAGGAGGTAACGATGAAGCGCGTTTCTGGAAAAAAAGGAACATCTGCGATTCGTTCCCTGGGGCCCATCACCGCAGGACAAAAGCGAGGACCAACAGGATCCGAGATTCCTCCAACAAGACATCAGACCGAGCTATTCATTCCGATGCGGCGGCAGATATTTGTGGAATAGTTCACAAGAATCGATAATTTTTTGAAGAAAATATCGATTCTATTCAACACTGCCGCTTATGACGGCAGCATCCAATTATCTGACCCGAAGACCAGGAAGTGCGGCTGAGTCTCCAGGTATAACAGCCACAGGCGCTGCTCTCTCGGAATGGCGGGGTTGTTCTTCTCGGGGCTTGTTCATTGTCTCTATATTCCAGTGAGTCCGAGAGAGAGAGAGACCGTTAGTGATCAGAGAATCAACAGAGCGGCAGTTGGTTCCTAGAAAGATTAGGTAACGAGATATGTTACATCTTAACTATCTGTACTTATTGTATCTGTGTAAGTATCGGTACAGTCTCGAGTCAATCCGTCTCCGCCGCATCTGCTCTCAGGATGAGGCTTTTCATTCCAGGACGAAGGAGATGTCTTCCTTTTTTTAAACAAAGGGGCTTCCCTTCTTCCACCATCAACTCTGCTCTCAAACGCATCTCTCCCATTTCCCGCACATCTGCCCTCACCCCATCTGCCTCACACCATCCGCCCGCCCCCCCCCCCCCCACTCAGGATAGGGTTCCCCCTGTCCTCACCTACCACCCCACCAGCCTCCAGGCCCAACGTATAATTCTCCGTATCTTCTGCCACCTCCAACGGGATCCCACTACCAAGCACATCTTTCCCTTCCGCCCCCCCACTCTTTCTGCTTTCTGCAGGGATCTCGCCCTACGTGACTCCCTTGTTCACTCGTCCACACAGTCCTCCCCCCCCCCCCCAAACTTCCCACCGATCTCCCTCCTGGCACTTATCCTTGTAAGCGGATCAAATGCTACACCAGACCTTACACTTCCTCCCTCACCACCATTCAGGGCCCCAGATAGTCCTTCCAGGTGAGGCGACACTTCACCTGTGAGTCGGCTGGTGTGGTATACTGCGTCCGGTCATCCCGGTGTGGCCTTTTATATATTGGTGAGACCCGACAAATACTGGGAGCCCGTTTCGCTGAACAACTACGCTCGGTCCGCCAGAGAAAGCAGGATCTCCCAGTGGCCACACATTTTAATTCCACGTCCCATTCCCATTCTGATATGTCTATCCATGGCCTCCTCTACTGTCAAATAGAAACCAAACTCAGGTTGGAGGAACAACACCTTATATACCGGCTGGTTAGCCTCCAACCTGATGGCATGAACATTGACTTCTCTAACTTCCAGTAATTTTCCTCCTCCCCTTCTTACCCCATCCTTGACATATTTAGATTTTTGTTTTTTTTTTCTCTCTCTCTCTCTGCCCAGCACTCTGTCTGTTCTACATCTCCCCCAGGTGCTCTCCCCTCCCCCTTCCTTTCTCCCGAGGCCTCCCGTCCCATGATCCTTTCCCTTCTCCAGCTCTGTATCACTTTCGCCAATCACTTTTCCGGCTCTTAGCTTCATCCCACCCCCTCCGGTCTTCTCCTATCATTTCGCATTTCCCCCTCCCCCCACTAATTTCAAATCTATTACTCCCTTTTCTTTCAGTTAGTCCTGACGAAGGGTCTCGGCCCGAAACTTCGACAGTGCTTCTCCTTATAGATGCTGCCTGACCTGCTGTGTTCCACCAGCATTTTGTGTGTGTTGTTTGAATTTCCAGCATCTGCAGATTTCCTCGTGTTTGCTCATTCCGCCTCTGTCGCTTTTTCCTTATGTGATTCCAGATTCAGGATCCAAAGATTCAAGATTCAAAAAGTTTATTGTCATTCCAACCATACATCAGCTCTGCAGGGCAGAATGAGACAGCGTTTCCCAGGGGCAAGTGTAATCATAACATAACAACCGCAACAATAAATAGTGAACACAACAGCCACATGTCGGTTTAAATCAAGTTATAAGTGTCCGGTGCAAGTTAAAAGTGTCCAAAGCAGAGTCAAATAGAGCAGCTATTTAGCAGTCTGTCTGCCCGTGGGAGGAAGCTGTTTAGTAGCCTTGTGGTTTTAGTTTTGATGCTCCTGTAACGTTTGCCTGATGGCAGAAGAACAAACAGTTCATGGAGAGGGTGTGAGGGGTCTTTAATGATGTTCCTTGTCTTCTGGAGGCATCGAATCTGAAAGAGGCCTTGGACAGAAGGTTGGGAGACCCCAATAACCTTCTTTGCTCCCCTAACCACCCCCTGCAAGGCTTTTTTGTCGGCAGCACTGCAGCTGGAGTACCAGGTTGCGATGCAAAAGGTCAGCGCACTCTCAACCACGCCTCTGTAGAATGTAGTTAAGATGTTAGTGGGGAGTGATGCTTGTTTAGGTTTGCTCAGAAAGTGCAATCTCTGCTGGGCCCGTTTCATAATCCCAGTGATGTTCCTGGACAGGGAGATTGTCCGAGATCTGCACCCCAAGGAATTGGGTGTTCTCCACTTTCTCCACTGTGTTATCTTTCAGCCTTGCAACCATTTCAGCACTGGGAAAAAGCCTCTGACTATCCACACGACCAATGCCTCTCACCATCGTATACACCTCTAGGTCACCTCTCATTTTCCGTCGCTCCAAGGTGAAAGGCCGAGAGCTCGCAACCCATTCTCATAAGGCATGCTCCCCAATCCAGGCAACAAGCTCGTAAATCCCCTCTGCACTCTTTCTATGGCTTCCACATCCTTCCTGTAGTGAGGCGACCAGAATATTGACAGCATCTGCAGTATTTTGCTTTAAGCAGAAAATATATCTCCTTGGAGCCATCATTTCAGTACAGTACGATACACGTGATACATGATCTGTGGTATTTTTACAGAAGCCAAATCCAGGCCCAACACGACATTGAAAGACGCTGATTCGGTAGAACAAAATGACACAGTTAGTTTGGAGTGCACGGCAAGAGGGGAGCATGCTTCTTATTCGCGGTTAATGAAAAGCAAAACAGATAGCTGTAACGTTAGGATTACCGTGAGCACCACATCGACTGAACGCTTACCGCCAGTATCACTGTAATAGCCCATGTGTCAAACACTTATTATATTTTAAATGAAGAAAAAAACAACAACAAAAATGATGTGCAAAGGGACTTGTCAGTCCTTTGTGCAGGATTGTCTAAAGGTTAATTTGGAGGTTGAGTCTGTTGTGAGGAAGGTAAATGCGATGTTAGCATTCATTTCAAGAGGACAAGAATATAAAAGTAAGCATATAATATTGAACGTTTATAAAGCACTGGTGTATAGTGTCACTTGGAGTACTGTGAAGAGTTTTTGGCCCCTTATGCGATAATGGATGTGCTGAAACTGGAGAGGGTTCAAATGAGGTTCACGGAACTGAATCCGGGATTGAAAGACTTGTCAAATGATGTGGCTTTGATGTCTCTGAGCCGGTATTCACTGGATTCCAGAAGAGTGAAGGGTGACGTCGTTGAACACCGTCGAATGTTTAATCACCTTCAGAGGACACAGATAGAGTTGATGTTGAGAGGATGTTTCTATTGGTGGGAGAGTCAAAGACCTGAGGACACATATAGAGTGGATATGGAGAAGATGTTTCCTATAATGGGGGAGTCTAGGACCAGAAGACACAGATAGAGTAGATGTGGAGATGATGTTTCCTATACTGGGGTCGACTAGGACCAGAGGACACAGATAGAGTGGATGTAGAGAGGATGTTTCCTATGGTGGGGGAGTCTAGGACCAGCGTGCGCAGAGAAAATGGATGTGGAGAGGACAATTCATGTGGTGTGAGAGTCAGACAAGATGACACAGCTTGAAAATCGAGGGACATCCTTTTAGAACGGAGCTAAAGGAAGAGGAAAGAGAATTCTCCAAGTGCCATTCAGTCTCATGTCTTGCATCTCTCAGTGATCAAGCTTATATCACACGTGGCCCTGAGCTTCTGTGAACCTTATGTTCTTCACCAGACTGAAAGAAGGAGATACATTTCTAACGTCAGAGCTCTTCAGATGACGAGACGGCAATCAGTTAGCCAAGAAGATAAAATGTTGCATATACTGGGTTGAGGAAGTTAAAATCAAACGTGGCCCTTGATTAGTTAACAAGCACAACTGGGAGAGAACTGAAAAATGGAATTAGGAGTGGAGGTATTGACTCTGCTGAAGAACAATAAAGAGGATACATCCAGCACGATCCAAAGGGGCATACACACGATTATTCAGAGAGTCGGGGGACCTATGGCAGATTTCTTCCTGTCCCCTCTCGACACAGGTGAGGTCCAGGAAGGCTGGTGACTGGATAATATTTCAATATTTTAAAACGGGGTGTTCCGTTGTTGAAGAAGGTAGTGGAGACATCAGAGACGGCGCAGAAGAGGCTGACAAGGACGCTGCCTGAATCAGAGATCAAAGGCAATATAATACTGACAGTCATAGACGGAGTGGACTGCCAGTAACTTTCTTCCCAGGTCAAAATGTCTCACCTTAGACATCTGGGCGAGAGGGGCAAGTTCAAATGAGATGGTTGGGGTATGAGTTTCTGCACATTGAGTGCAGGTACTTTGAGTGCACAGGCAGGTTTGGTGATGGTTGCTACGGTTTCTGCATAAAATCCAAAGACGAACGATAAGGGTCAGTTACAACACTTGCGAGCTTCACCTAAGGAGATCCTCGCTGAGGCGATCTGACGCACACGGCGCAGCCATTGTATCCTCATCTTCAACCAGGAATGAGAGGAACTGCATGAAGCTGAGAAAGGTGCAGAAAAGATTTACAAACACGCAACTGGTTCGGAGGACTTTCGGAGTTAGGAGGCTGGTTAGTCTGAGACCAGATTCTCGGAGCGTGGGAGGTCGTGGGTTTGTAAGTCAATTTACCCCATTGTAATGTTGATACATCTGACTTCAGCTTCTCCTTCACAAATTTCAGGCTGAATTCGATCATATTATGAACACTTCCCAGAAGTTGTTTCTTTTCTTTTCCCTTAAGGTCTCTGCTCAATTCTGGATCATTGCTCAACGCCAAAGCCAGAATAAATGATCCTCTACTGGGCTCAACCCCGAGCTGCCCTGAAACACCAGCTCGCAGGGACTCTACCAATTCCGCCTGCTGGAATCCAGCACCCAACTGATTTTCCCAATCTATTTTCCTATTGAAATCCCCCATCACTTATTGTAACTTTGCACACTTGACATGCATTTTCTATCACACCTTGTAGTTTTAGGCCGCATCATTGTTCTGTTTGGCGGTCTCTGTGCAATTCCCATCAGGGACTTTTTACCCTCGCTGTTCCACAGCTCTCTGCACATCGGTTTAATACATTCCCCTGGGGTATATATGCATGATACAACGGGAGCAATCTCCAGCAGACAGGGCAGGAACTCACACTTGTGTCAGTGAGCTCGGTTAACGTTGGTTATTATAAACGTCAGGTTTCCAGCGGCGTAACCAAGAGAAGCTTTAATCTTACTGTCCATGTCACCGCAGAAAGTGAGTGAAATTGTCTCTCACTAGTGTATACAAAAACATGGTGGACAAAGAGCCAAACATATCCCTTTCCCAAACTCCTCACTCCTCACGCCGTACCTTCACTCCTGTTTATAAATTGCTGCTCAGAATAAAAGCATAATCACTATTATACAGTTTCTTTAACGATGCCAGGAGCGTTGAATGCTGACTAGAGAATCTAAAATAACCTCCCCAATCACAAGCGATCAACTATTTTATATTCACCATTTCCGTCCGGAACGGGAAAGGTTTATTCCTGTTTGGAGAAAAGTGTTTGTGACAGGGCAATATCAGAGGTAGTAAGACTCATCAATAAAGGACGACCAGTGGTGTATCTGGATTTCAGTGAGGTGTTTGGCAAGGTTCCCCGCGATGCGATCATGCGGAAAGGCAGGAGTCGAGGATTGGACAGAAACGTGGCTACGTAGATTCAGAATTGAGTTGTGACAGAGGAAACCCGTGGTAATAGATGACATCTATTCCAGACAATCAGAGCATACGTCCTAGGAGTGGGAGTCCGGCCATTCCGCCCATCGAGTCTGCTTCGCCATTCCATCATGGCTGATCCTTTTCCACGCTCTTCAAACCCACTTCATGGCCTTCTCCCCATAGCTTCTGTTGCCGTGTTCATTCAAGAACCTGTCAAACTCTGTCTTAAATACACCCGACGAGCTGGCCTCCACAGCTTCCTGTAGTGACTAATTTCACAAATTCACCAACTTCTGCCTGGCAAAATTTCTGCGCATCTCTATTGTAAATTGGCGCCCCTCTATCCTGAAGTTGTGCCTCCACATTCTAGACTCCCCCACCGTATGATACAGACTTTCCACATCTACTCTGTCTAGACATTTCAACATTCGGAAAGTTTCAATGGGATACCAACCCCCAGCCTCATGCATCCTTCTAAATTCAAACGAGTACACACCCAGACCAATTAAACGTTCCTCGTATGTTAACCCTTTTATTCCGGGAATAATCCTTGTGACACAGTATACAACTCAAAACTGACCCAGTCAGATTGCTGTGAAAATGAATTTGCCACTGATAAAGACCTATTCTCAGAATGTTATATATATATATATATATATATATATATATATATATATATTCCCCATGTGTGTTATCAGCAAAAACAGATGGCAATCGTACCCTCGGCTCTGGCGCCATCGTGGGCATTCTACTTGGTTTACTTGGCATGGGCCTGATCGGCGGAGTCAGTGGATGGTTGATTGCGAGGAAAACTGGCGGGTAAATGCTTGTTTTCTCCGAATATCGCCTCTACCTTTAATTGGTGCGGTAGATTTATTTTATTTTTTTGCAGAAGTGGGATATTGGAAGCTTTAACACAAATTTGTGATGCGACAGGCGAATGAAGCAAATTACACAAGCTGGAGAGGGAAATAGATAAATATCTGGTGACGGGACATGTGAAAGGCTCAGGAATGGAACACGAACGGTGCATGGGTGGAGATGTCCACCAGACACTGATGTCCATTCGGTGATCTGTATCGCATATCAGACCATAAGGCCATAATATATAGCAGCAGAAGTAGGCCATTTAGTCCATCGAGTCTGCTCTGCCATTCACTCATAGGTTGACCCGACTCTTCCAGTCATCTCCACTGACCTGCCTTCTCCCCAGACCCCTTGATGCCCTGTATAATCAAGAAACTATCTATCTCTGCTTTAAATACATCCAATGACTAGGCCTCCGCAGCCTCTCGTGGCAACAAATTCCACAGATTTACCAGAGTCTGTTTCAGGTAATTTATCCGCATCTCTGTTCTGACGCCCTTCAATCCTGAAGTCGTGCCTTCTTGTCCTATAATCCCCTATCAGGGGAAATAACTTTGCCATTTGTGACTGGATAGTACAATCGACAACCCTGTCGACAACAATCAATTTCGGGTATAATGGAGCAGTTGGTAAAACATTGCCTCTCTTCTGGTGATTTTATTAAAAACAGGGACAGCTTGGGCTCCACCTGTTTGTATCTTTACAACTTATTTCTCAAACGCTGCTAAAATTGATTAGCAATTCTGGAATCATTTCACAGATCAGGGACAGTCCGTGGACAGAATCAGCATTAAGCTATCACGTAGACGTTGTTTTCCTCAAATATGATTTTTTTTTCTGTAAGAGGCTTCCATTCAGTCGCACGAGCCACTTTCTCCTGGAAAACTGAGATCCGAAAGGACAAACCGTTATCTCTGAGTAACCCATTATGGCCATTATTGTTGATATTGAGTAGGACTGGAATCGGGCATCTGATAACCTGAACAGTTTTCAGGAATAACTAGGAAGTATTGAATGGACATAGGAATTATATCATCCGGAGTATCAGTGCAAGAAAGTCACTTCCTGCCGGATTCATGTTTTGACATTTGTTTCTGTTTATTCAGGATCAATGATCCCCCACGATCCCAATACGACACGAGCGTCAATTCCGGAAGGAAGGGTGAGTGAACTGCATTTCAACTGTTCTGTTACTGGGCCCCTGGAACTCTTAACATTTCATTTAAATATGGCAGTTCCTAGTGCACAGAAGCTGGAGGTTTTCATCCGAGCGAATGGTCACGAATAATGCTGCTTGGGTTGTTGGGTTGTCCAGTTTAATAAGTGGACACTTTCCACTCAAGATTACAATATCATTAGAGGGACGGTATGATATTTTCCTTTCTGTATCTGACCTAAATTGTTGGTCATCTATACAGGGGATTACCGGTTTCTGGCGTTTGTGGGAATGTAGTTCGTGCTGTCGCTGGCATTTTGTTTTGTGGCCGGATTGACATCCGCTGTATTAACAACGGCCCATGATGCTCTTCACCGCTGTGACGTATCTGTATTGTTCCCGCAGGCACCTTGGATACAAACACCGTGAACGCATCGGGAAACTATGAAAGTTTCTTAAGGATTGAACAGGTTGGATCTTTGTATTATGTTCATGATATAAAATATAACCATATAACAATTACATCACGGAAACAGGCCATCTCGGCCCTTCTAGTCCATGCCGAACCCTTATTCTCACCTGGTCCCACCTACCTGCACTCAGCCCATAACCCCCCATTCCTTTCCTGTCCATATGCCTATCCATTTTGTTTTAAATGACAAAATCGAACCTGCCTCTACCACTTCTACTGGATGCTCGTTCCACACAGCTACCACTCTCTGAGTAAAGAAGTTCCCCCTCGTGTTACCCCTAAACCTTTGCCCCTTAACTCTCAAATCATCTCCTCTTGTTGGAATATCCCCTACCCTCAATGGAAAAAGCCTATCCACGTCAACTCTATCTGTCCCCCTCATAATTTAAAATACCTCTATCAAGTCTCCCCTCTACCTTCTACGCTCCAAGAAATAAAGACCTAACTTGTTCAACCTTTCCCTGTAACTTGTGTGCTGAAACCTAGGTAACATTTTAGTAAATCTCCTCTGCTCTTTCTGTAATTTGTTGACATCTTTCCTATAATTCGGTGACGAGAATTGTACACAATACTCCAAATTCGGCCTTACCAAAGTCTTGTACAATTTTAACATTACATCCCAAAACCTATACTCAATGCTCTGATATATGAGGGCCAGCATACCAAAAGCTTTCTTCACCACCCTATCCACATGAGATTCTACTTTCAGGGAACTATGCACCATCATTTCTAGATCTCTCTATTCTACTGCATTCCTCAATGCCCTACCATTTACCATGTATGTCCTATTTTGATTATTCCTACCAAATTGTAGCACCTCACACTTATCAGCATTAAACACCATCTGCCATCTTTCAGCCCACTCTTCCAACTGGCCTAAATCTCTCTGCAAGTTTGAAAACCTACTTCACTATCCACAACGCCAACTATCTTAGTATGATCTGCATACGTACTAATCCAATTGACAACCCCATAATCCAATCATTAATGTACATCACAAACAGCATTGGAGACAGTACAAATCCCTGAGGCACACCACTAGTCACCGGCCTCCATCTGACAAACAGTTATCCACCACTACTCTCTGACATCTCCCACTAAGCCACTGTTGAATCCATTTTACTACATCAATATTCATACCTAACAATTGAACCTTTCTAAATAACCTTCCGTGTGGAACCTTGTCAAAGGCCTTACTGAAGTCCATATAGACAACATCCACTGCTTTACCCTCGTCACCTTTCCCAGCAACCTCTTCAAAAATTCAATAATATTTGTCAAACATGGCCTTCCACGCACAAATCCATGTTGACTGCTCTTCATCAGACCCTATCTATCCAAATAAATATATATATATACCATCTCTGAGAATACTTTCCATTCATTTACCCACCACTGACGTCAAACTGACAGGTCTATAATTGCTAGGTTTACTCTTAGAAACCTTTTTGAACAATTCAACCACATGAGCAATACGCCAATCCTCCGGCACCATCCCCGTTTCTAATGATATTTGAAATATATCTGACAGAGCCCCTGCTATTTCTACACTGACCTTCCTCAAGGTCCTTGGGAAAATCCTGTCAGGATCCGGAGATTTATCCACTTTTATATTCTTTGAAAGCTCTAGTACTCAGTTATCGTTTTGCAAAGGATACTGATTGTGGATGATCAGCCATGATCACATTTAATGGCGATGCTCTGTCGAAGGGCCTGATGAGCTACTCCTGCACCAATTGTCTATTGTCTATTGACAAGAACATAAGTAATCTGACGGGTGGCAACTATCGGCCCCTTCTGCTCTGATTGGTCATTTATTAAGATCATGGATGATCTATCCCGGTTCCCATTTCCATTTACCTGGGAACAACACTTCATAACGGAAACCAAACTTGATGGCATGAACGTCGACATTTTCCTACCGGCATTTTGTTCACTTCCCACGTATTCTCCAATCTGGACTCAAATATGTGCCCTCCACCTGCCAGCAACTTCCCCTGGTGACCCTCTTCCTTCTGCCATGGTCCAGTCTCCTCTTCAGCCCTTTACCTTTCCCCACCCTCCAGGCCCACCTTTCACCTTCCAGCTGGAAAACCGTCCTATCCACTACTGCTCCCGCTTTTCCGCTTACTTTCCAGTTCAGTAGAAGGGTCTCGACCCAAAACGGCGACTGTTTATTAATTTCCATTGATGCTACCTGAAACGCTGAGTTCCTCCGCCATTTTGTGGGTGTTGCTCTGCATCTGCAGAAAGACGTCACTGGAGACACCTGCGGTGTGCGCAGAATCCGTAATTCTTGTACTCTGCAAAGACATATCTTACTCTGACTGGAACATATTTCATGAATGACTTTGTAAATGTCCGCTCTACGCGGGTAAGTCACAGAGGGAAAGCATGGTCAGGTCTGCACAGGCCCATTGTGATCAGCAGTGATCTCTGTGAGCGTTTACGAGAAAGAGCAAATACGGTCAGCGTCCTGAGGCCACAAGTCCATATCCCCAATCTGTCACGTGCACATTCTGATCCAGATTTATCTCCCTAGATGAATGGTTTTGCAGACGAGTTCCTCGTTAAGTAACATGCATCATGCTACTCTTATTGCTGAGTGATTACGAATGATTTAATATCGTTCGGCAGTGTTCCTATGTCAAACAAAATATATATTGCTCTCACACTGAATCTGAAGCACGCAGCGTGTAGAATGGCGAATGGTGCAATATTGCTCCAAGCAGGGAAGAATGTGAAAATTGATACTCGTGGTGTTTATATGTTGAGAGACAGAATACAAATGTTGAGCACTTGGTTAAACCTCTCAATAGAAATCTTCAAATTCTCTTTTCAGGGCGCAAGGAACAAGACAGAAGATGGAAGCTCTACTTATATGGTAAGGGCTATATTTGCGTCAATCCCTTTTTGTAGTAATTGTTCCACTTCACAGAGTAAGAAACAAAACCTGAAGCGAGATATTCGATAGTGAGAATGACGTCGAAGAGGCAACTGTAGGGGACACAGAAATGGCCAATGAACTCAAGAAGTATCATGTGTCAGTCTTTACTGCGGAGCAGACCATCAGTATGACAGTGTCAGGGCACCGGAGTGGTTGCAGTCACTATAATAAGGAGAAGATGCAAGGCAAGCTGGAAGGGCTGAAGATGGAGAAATCACCGGGATTAACTGCTCCCCAGCATTCTGAAATGGGCCGCTGAAGAGGTAGCAGAAGTATTAGCATTGACACACCAAGCTTCAGATTACTATGGAATTGTTTTTGAGGACTAGAAAGTTGCAAATATCACTCTGATCATCTTGACGGAAGGGAAGCAAAGGCCAAGGGATTACGTGCCCTTTCCCTGGGCACCATGACTGTCTGTCTCGGATCCTCTGTTCATCATGATCCGAGTGTTCCGTGTTACTTTCAGACATAATTTATTAAATGAGCGCAGGTACTCCTTAATATTCTTGCAGTTTTCTTCAGACAAGAAATGCTTTTGATTTAAAAAAAATCTGCTAATCATGCTGATTTCCTCACACTTACAGGGACTTGTCCTGGAGAACCAATCTGTTTACAGTGATCTGAAGAGGTAAGTGAACGGGATATTGGGCTGCCGATACATAGTGTCACCTGTAAAGGAAACGTATGCACTAGTTTCAGTTCTGTGAGCCGTGCAGGGCCATGGTTGTGCCGTGTATATATTACCCTGTCGTTAGCAGTTTCGAAACACAGTATAAGACTGGAGTTGGGCGGCATCGTACAGCGATATATTAATATTGAAAGTAACAAATTTCCTGGACCCGTGGCGATATGAAATATACTAGTTCTATGCAATGTTCCATTGTCACGATGTTTGGCACAGATTCAAAAATTATCATCTCGTGTTTGTCCTCACCAGCAGCCGCACTTTCCGATTGCTGACGTGTGAATTGTTTCCGCAGATGACGTCACTCTAGAAGAGAAGAGGATGGTTGGCACGTGATTTGACACAGAGGAAGGGCAACCATCGAGGGAAACGCCATCGTTCAGAATGTCCTTCAATGTTTCTTTATAATTGTTCTCCATGTCTCCGTTAGATCTTTTCTGCGTTTCACATCCTCACGCCGAAGTCATCACTGAAGGTTTTGACTCGTTTGTATCACAGCAGCTTAGTTCCCTCACCTCAGCCCAGACTCCTATGACCCATAATTGACACCTTTACACTGCCGCCGACATTTTCCCTCTCAACTTTGCTGTGTGATCTAACCTCTACACCGTCTTGACCCACATCATGGTCCGGTAGGTTTCTGACTACTTGTTACGCTGAAAAACATGAAATATCGGAGCGCTTCACGCTCAACCCACAGCTTAGATTCGTTATTCACTTGGCGTGAGGCCGGTGCCGCGGCACAAGCGGCCAAGTGGTTTTAATTCCATTAATTTCACGCTCAGCGTCACAGAGCTCGCTATGAGCAAGGGATCCGTATTCGTCACTTTCCTCGTATTCACCTTCCATTAGTGTCTCAGAGGCCCAAACCCATTTGGACAGAGTGGGCGGGATACGTGCATGCACGGCGGAAGTGCCTTTCCAGGGAGTAGGAAATACCTAATGAGCTTTAGGGTTTGATAAACACACAGCAAATGACACAGTCTCTGTACTCTTAAGCCTCAATCAAGGAGCCTTGAACAGAAAGATAAAGAATTATGGTGACCAATATAGAGAAACATCAGATTCTGTCCGAGACCAGGACCGGGAATAGATCATCAATACCATGGTCACGTATTTCAGGTGTTATTCGTGTGCTCCCGCAGTTGTCCGAATGCGTTATAAGAGACTGGTCTATTGACCTGTCATGGGGATTTTGATAAAATGACCCCTGGTCATATCTCTGTCTCCTTCGTACTCTATTTGTGCTACCTGACCAGCTGATTATGTGCTGTAATGTGTGATTTAAATGGCAAAATTATTTTAAGCCTATTCAACTCAGGTGTGGTTAGCACAGCGGAGTTCGGATTCATCTGACCACCCAAAGTCCAGGAAGGTTAATTGGTCATTGCAAGTTGCCCTGTGATTAGGTCAGCGTTGGAACATGGAACATGGCACACAGAAACTCTACAGCACATTACAGGATCTTCGGCCTACATCGTTGTGCCGACCATATAACTTTCTCTAGAAACTGCCGAGATTTTTCCCTTACCGCACAGCCTTCTATGTTTCGAAGCTCCATGTATCTATACAAATGGCTCTTAAAAGACCTTATTGTATCCGCCTCTATCACCGTCTCTGGCCCTGCATGTCACTCACCCATCACTCTCTGTGTGAAGAACCGACCTCTGACTCTCCCCTTGACCTACGTCCGAGACCCATAAAGCTACACTATCCCGTGTTGGCCATTTCAGCACTAGGAAAAGGCTTCTGGGTAACCACACCATCAATACCACTCATCATCTTATACACCTCTGTCAGGTCACCTCTCATCCTCCGTCACTCGAGGGAGAAAAGGCCGAGGTCACTCAACCTATTTCCATGGGGCATGCTCTCCCACCCAGGCAACGTCCTTGTAAACCTCCTCTGTTGATCGGGTTTGTCGTCGGTCGCTGAACGGCTACTCCGCGCTTCATGGCTGAATAATAAATGGAATAAAAGAGAAAACGGTGCTGAAACCCTGAGTTGACTCCTGATTTGCTGCGTGAATTGGCTCAGTGAATGTTTATCCATCCGAGACACTGATTCAGACACTTTTCTCCATGTGACGTCGCTTCTTATTTGCAGACTGTTGATTGATCCCATAACCCGTTCACTTCACGTGGATCTTCCATCAGCCTCCCTCGTGTCTGTGTTTCACTCCACCGTAGTTACGTGATTTTTTGTTGCGTTTTTTGGCTTCAATCTTCCTCTTTCTTTGCTCTCTGCTCCGTACAGCTGAATGTATCTGGGGAAAAAAAGCATTATGTGATAAGGGAACAATATAACTGCCGATATGAGATCAGCACCCCTCCATTCCCCGCGTAAATGCCCAGATGACACTTAAGCTGCCAGTCACTGCTTCCACTGACAGTGCGTTCAAGGCACCGACCACTCTCGGTATTTAAAACATGTAATGCAAATCTGGACTTCACTTTTCCTTCTCTCATCTGGTCACTAATTCCTATCGCATTCCCCTCCACCCCGCCCCCTAATTTGTGCTTTCCTTATTTTCTTTTCTTTCATTTGGATAACATGTATCAACTTATATCAGTGTGGGCTCCTGTAGCCAATAACCCACAGTATTCAAAATGACAATATTGTCTTTTCTCCCTGTTGGAATTCAGCCACTCGCCATGCTGCTCTCTACTGAATATAATCCAGGAACACAGGAACTTCTGTAAGGGTCCTGTTTGTTGACTTCAGCTCGGCGTTTAACACCATCGTTCCAGAAATCCTCAACTCCAAACTCACCCAGCTGAATGTCTCCCCCGGCATCTGTCAGTGGATCACAACCTTCCTGACTGACAGGGTGCAGCAAGAGAGGCTGGGGAGCATCATCTCTTGCAACCGGACAATCAGTATCGGTGACCCCCCCCCCCCCACCCCCAGGGCACCGTGTGCTCTTCCCACTGCTCTTCTCCCTTTACACTAATGACTGCACCTCACAGGATCCATCTGTTAAACTCCTGAAGTTTGCAGCCGACACAACTGTCATTGGCCTTATCCAAGACGGTGATGAGTCTGCATACAGACGGGAGGTGGAACGGCTGGCCCTCTGGTGTGGTCAGAACAATCTGGAGCTAAGTACGCTCAAGACTGTGGAGATGACAGTGGACTGCAGGAGGAGCCCCCCAATACTCCCCCCACTCACTATACTAAACAGTATTGTGTCTGCTGTGGAGACCTTCAGATTTCCGGGTGTCACTATCTCCCAGGACCTGAAGTGGACACCCAACGCAGACACTCTTTACAAAAAGGCTCAGCAGAGGTTGTACTTCCTACGTCAACTTAGGAGGTACAACCTGCCTCAGGAGCTGCTGATTCAATTCTATTCAGGAATAATCCAGTCTGTTCTCTGTTCGTCCATCACTGTCTGTTTTGGATCAGCTACCAAAGAAGACAAGAATAGACTCCAAACAACCGTCAGGACTGCGGGAAGGATTATTGGTGTGAAGCTGCACCCGATTCAGGACTTATATGCATCTAGAGTCAGGAAGCGAGCAAGCAGCATTATTGTAGACCCATCACACCCTGGGCATCACCTGTTCCAACTCCGTCCTTCTAGTAGGCGCTTTAGATCACTGTATGTTGACATTCATAGCAAAATGATCTGAGTACGGGAGCAGGGAGGTTCTACTGCAGTTGTACAAGGCCTTGGTGAGACGGCACCGAGAGCATTGTGGGCAGTTTTTGTCCCCTAATCTGAGGAAAGACATTCTTGCCATAGAAGGAGTACAACGAATGTTCACCAGATTGATTCCTGGGATGGCAGGACTTTCATATGAAGAAAGATTGGATCGACTAGGCTTATACTCACTGGAATTTAGAAGACTGAGGGGGGAATCTTATTGAGAAGTATAAAATTCTAAACGGATTGGACAGGCCAGATGCAGGAAGATTGTTTCCGATGTTAGGGAAGTCCAGAAAGTCCAGAAAGAGGGGTCACAGTTTAAGGATAAATGGGAAGCCTTTTAGGACCGAGATGAGGAAAAACTTCTTCACACAAAGAGTGGTGAATTTGTGTAATTCTCTGCCACAGGAAACAGTTGAGGCCGGTTCATTGGTTATATTTAAGAGGGAGTTAGATATGGCCCTTGTGGCTAAAGGGATCAGGGGGTATGGAGAGAAAGCAGGTACAGGGTACTGAGTTGGATGATCAGCCATAATCCTACCGAATGGCGGTGCAGGCTCGAAGGGCCGAATGGCCTACTCCTGCACCTATTTTCTATCTTTCTAAATATCTGTGCCGGGACAAATAGGTACAAGATCAGTTTCTTTCCGGATGCCATCAGTCTTATGAACACTTGAATTTTAGTCTATTATGAATCAAGTCCACCTGTACATCCAGTGAGGTGGATCTCATTGTATATAGTTTATGATTAACTATAGGAATAATGGAACAATGGAATCCATTTTACTACTTCAATGGAAGTATTCTTAGAGATGGCATATATAATTATCTCGATTATGTCTAACTTACTACTTCAATTTGACTCGAGGATCGGTGGACTCCCTGTCACCACCGGGAGAGGGAAAGGCCTCCGATAGCTCGCACAGCTCCTGTTGTCTCGGTGTTTCGGTCTCCCCAGAAGCTTCAGTCGGCGAATTCGGCGAGGATTCCCGGTCCCACCCAAAGCCTCACCCCGAAGGCACACGTCGCAGACGCAGCTCCAAGGAAATCGGGGGGAATAACGCAGGCCGCTCGGCAATTTCCCAGAACGGGAACACATATCCCGGGGAAGGAGGCAAAGAGTGGGAATACAGGAAGCCTTTTCTGAGTGGCAAACGGTGACGAGTGTGTTTCACGGGAGTCTGTGTTGGGAACGGATCCTTTACGTCAGATGTCAGTGATTGGGATGGTGGCATTGATGTCTTTGTTGTAAGATTTGCAGACGATTTGAAGATAGATGAAAGGACATGAAGCAGAGAGGCTAAAGAAGGACTTAGACAGATTGGGAGACTGGGTAAAGAAGGCAGATGGAATGTACTTCCTGGGGTGTTTGAGCATGCACATTGGCGGGGGGGGGGGGGGGGTGGGGTGAAATAGAAGGCTGACTCGTTTCTAAAATGAAAAATAAAATACAAAAGAAAAACTGGGGTAGAAAGGGACTTGGGATTCCCTGTGCAGGATTCGCTGAAGGTTACGTTGCGGGATCAGTCTGTGATGACCAAGGTAAATGCAGTGTTAGCCTTCATTTCACGAGGACTCGAACATAAAAGATGTTAATATTGAAACTTTTTAATGATCTGTTGACGGCTCACTTACAGCACAGTAAGCAGGTTTGAGCCATCGCCTGACAAACGATGTGCTAAAACTGATGAAGGTGATAAAGAAGCTTTAGGTCAGATATTCCAGGATGGAATGGCTTGTCCTACGAAGAGCGTTCAATGCTCTGGGTCTGTATTCAGAGAATTCAGAAGGATGAGGGGTGGTGTCAGTGAAACCTTTCGAACTGGGAAAGGGTTTGATAGCGTCGATGTGGAGAGCACGTTTCCTGCAGTGAGTAGTCTAGGACCAGAGGACACAGATAGAGTGGACGTGGAGAGGATGTTTCCTGTAGTGGGAGAGTTTAGGACCAGGGGGCACAGATAGAGTGGATGTGGAGAGGATATTTCCTATAGTGGGGGAGTCTAGGACCAGGGGACACAGATAGAGTGGATGTGGAGAGGATGTTTCCTATAGTGGGGGGAGTCTAGGACCAGGGGGCACAGAGAGAGTGGATGTGGAGAGGATGTTTCCTGTAGTGGGGGAGTCTAGGACCAGAGGACACAGATAGAGTGGATGTGGAGAGGATATTTCCTATAGTGGGGTAGTCTAGGATCAGAGGACACAGATAGAGTGGGATGTGGAGAGGATGTTTCCTGTAATGGGAGAGTTTAGGACCAGGGGGCACAGATTAGAGTGGATGTGGAGAGGAATATTTCCTATAGTGGGGGAGTCTAGGACCAGGGGACACAGATAGAGTGGATGTGGAGAGGATGTTTCCTATAGTGGGGGAGTCTAGGACCAGGGGGGCACAGATAGAGTGGATGTGGAGAGGATATTTCCTATAGTGGGGGAGTCTAGGACCAGGGGACACAGATAGAGTGGATGTGGAGAGGATGTTTCCTATAGTGGGGGAGTCTAGGACCAGGGGACACAGATAGAGCGGATGTGGAGAGGGATGTTTCCTATGGTGAGGGAGTCTAAGATCAGTGGACACAGATAGAGTGGATGTGTAGAAGATGTTTCCTATACTGGGGCAGTCTAGGACCAGAGGACACAGATAGAGTGGATGTGGAGAGTATGTTTCCTATAGTGGGGGAGTCTAGGACCAGAGGGCACAGATAGAGTGGATGTGGAGAGGATGTTTCCTATAGTGGGGGAGTCTAGGATCAGAAGGCACAGATAGAGTGGATGTGAAGAGTGTGTTTACCATGGTTGGAGAATCTCAGACGGCACAGCTTCAGGAATAAGGGACGTAAAAGATTTAAAAGAAAATGACAATCGGAAACAAGGAGATCAGGGATGGATGCGTTCTGTTGTGCCGCAGCCGCGGTGACCCATGGTCAGTCACACTCCCCACCTTCTCTATCTCTCTCTTGGTGTTTAAAAAGAGTTAAGTTTCTGTGGATCTGGTTTCTGCGGTTTGCAATCGGCTGCTTCCGTTGTTGTAAACAAAGTTGTTTCGAGCACTCTGGTATTGTGTAACAAAAACTTCTCGTGCTCAATTCTAAGAAAAGCAAGTGAAAAAAAAAAACATCTCATGAACGTCAGCCTTTGACGAGCTTCGGCCTGTGTTGTCAGATCCGAGATCCTGTCTAAAACCTTGTTTTAACCTTATACCGTCCGCAGCATCTGTTGTCAGGTGAGCACAGGGTAACAACAACAGATCGAAATTCTCTAATACTCCAACATGCCCAACCATTCAGTAAAACCTCTCCAAAACACTTCACTCCCAGTTCCCCATCACGCTCGATCCCCTGCCAACTCAACCACCCCGACCATTCCATCATTCATCTCCCAGACTTTAATTGCCTCCCAGTAATCTGCCCTCTACCTGCGCCTCCTCATGTTTGGGCTCTTTACCTTGGAAAAGATGTGCTGGCATTGAGGGTACAGCCTCAGACTTTGACAACCTTAATCCTCTGTTGTCCGATCAGAGATCCTGTCTAATTCCTTTTTTCACCCTTATACGCTCCGCAGCGTCTATTGTCGGATGCGCACAGGGTAACAGCAACACAAGGAAATTCTGCGGACCTCTACCATGCCCAACCATTCAGTAGAATCTGTCAAAACACTTCACTCCCAGATCCCCATCACCCTCGACCCCCTACCAGCTCAACCCTTATGACCATCATTCATCTCCCAGATTTGTGTATCTCCAGTAATCTGCCCTCCACCTTCGCTTCTTCATGTTTGGGCTCCATATCTTGGAAAAGATGTGCTGGAATTGGCGAAAGTCCTGAGGAGGTTAGCTAGGATGATTCGAGGAACGAAAGGGTTATCATACGAAAAATGTTTGATGACTCTCTGCCTTTACTCGCGGGAATTCAGAAGGATGAGGGGTGACGTCATTGAAACCTTTCGACTGTTCAAAGGCCCAGACGGAGTAGAAGTGGAAAGCGAGAGTCCAGGACAAGAGGGTACAGCCTCAGGATAAATGTGCGCCCTTTCAAAAGAGAGATGCGGAGAATCTTCTTTAACCAGAAGATGGTGAATTTGTGGAATTTGTTGCCACGGGCAGCTATGGAGACCAAGTCGTTGGGATTATTGAAGGCAGAAATTGATAGTTTTTTGATTGGACACGGCATCAAAGGTTATGGGCAGAACATAGAAAATAGAACATATTGGGCTTTTCGGCCCACAATGATGTGCGGACCCACAAACCCAGCCTCCCATATAACCCCCCACCTTAAATTCCTCCATATACCAGTCTCTTGAACTTCACTAGTGTATCTGCCTCCACCACTGACACAGGCAGTACATTCCACGCACCAACCACTCTCTGAGTGAAAAACCTTCCTCAAGTATCCCCCTTGAACTTCCCTCCCCTTACCTTAAACCAATGTCTTCTTGTACTGAGCTGTGGTGCCCTGGGGAAGAGGCGCTGGCTGTCCACTCTATCTATTCCTCTTAATATCTTGTACACCTATATCAAGTCTCTTCTCATCCTCCTTCTCTCCAAAGAGTAAAGCCCTAAGTCCCTGAATCGCTAATCATAATCCATACTCGCGAAACCAGGCAGCATTCGAGTAAATCTCCTCTGTACCCTTTCCAATGCTTCCACGTCCTTCCTATACTGAGGCAGCCAGAACTGGACACAATACTCCAGGTGTGGCTTAACTAGAGTTTTATAGAGCTGCATCATCACATCGCGTCTCTTAGGCTCTATCCCTCGACTTATAAAAGCTAACACACCATAAGCTTTCTTAACTACCCTATCTACCTGTGAGGCAACTTTCAGGGAGCTGTGGACATGTACCCCCAGATCGCGTTGCTCCTCCACACTACCATGTATATTGCCATTTACTTTGTACTCTGTCTTGGAGTTCGCCCTTCCAAAATGTACCACCTCACACTTCTCCGGGTTGAACTCCATCTGTCACTTCTGAGCCCACTTCTGCATCCTATCAATGTCTCTCTGCAATCTTCGACAATTCTCTACACTATCTACAACACCACCAACCTTTGTGTCGTCTGCAAACTTGCCAACCCACTCTTCCACCCCCACATCCAGGTCGTTAATAAAAATCACAAAAAGTAGAGGTCCCAGAACAGATATTTGTGGGACACCACTAGTCACAACCCTCCAATCTGAATGTACTCCCGCCACCACAACCCTCTGCCTTCTGCAGGCAAGCCAATTCTGAATCCACCTGGCCAAACTTCCCTGGATCCCATGCCTTCTGACTTTCTGAATAAGCATAACAGTGTGGAAGGCCGGGAACTGCGGTTGAGGAGAAGTAAATTAAAGGATCAGCCATGATTGAATGGCGGAGCTGATTCGATGGGCCAGATGACCTAATTCTGCTCCTACGTCTTATGGTCTATCCCGCGCCCAGAATTCCGCTACTCTGGACCGTCTCACAAAAGGCTTCATCCACACCGGGTTCAAACTTGCAATTTGCTCCATCAACAAATACTTGCGACGAGTGAAAATGTAATCTCCATATGTGCACAGTCATATCTCCCGGGAATGTTACATGCTTCAATGAGTGTGCATGCGTTTTCAGGGATGTGGAAGGCGATAGGGGCCGGAGAAGGTTACAGAGACAGTGAGGGGTGTAGTAATTTAGATGGACACAGAGAACCAGTCCTTAATGTTGGATCAGCAGTGGAAACGTAATCGATTTCATGCTCCAATCTGATGGCGTGAACATTGACTTCTCTACCTTTCGTTAATGCCCCTCCTCCCGTCCATACCCCATCCTGATATATTCAGTTTTCTTCCGACCTCCTCCTTTCTCTCTCTCTCTCTCTCTCTCTCTCTCTCTCTCTCTCTCTCTCTCTCTCTCTCTCTCTCTCTCTCTCTCTCTCTCTCTCTCTCTCTCTCTCTCTCTCTCTCTCTCTCTTTGCCCATCGCTCTGCCTGTTCTCCATCTCCCTCTGGTGCTCCCCTCCCTCTTTCTTTCTCCCGAGGCCTCCCGTCCCATGATCCTTTCCCTTCTCCGGCTCTGTATCCCTTTTGCCAATCACCTTTCCGGCTCTCAGCTTCAACCCAACCCCTCCGGTCTTCCCCTGTCATCTCGCATTTCCCCTTCCCCCTCCTACTTTCAAACCTCTTACTCTCTTTCCTTTCAGTTAGTCCTGACGAAGGGTCTCGGCCCGAAACGTCGACAGCGCTTCTCCCGATAGATGCTGCCCGGCCTGCTGTGTTCCACCGGCATTTTGCGTGTGTTGGCTGTCAACATCTCAGGGTACCTAATCAGTGTCAAGCACATTGATGCCATTACAGAAGATGAATAAAATAAACATATATTTAACTGGGAGTTTAGGAATACTTGGTACGTCACCAAGGATTGTAGAATAATACTTGTACCAGAGAGAGCCTTTTAACGGCAAGGAGCAGACAGATTCAGCAGGAAGGGTTGATCTACTCAGGATCGGGTGGCACGGGAGGTTGGCTGATATTTCCAATATCGGTGTCTGTTGAGATTAAAAAAAGAGCTTATTCTCTCCTCGGACACATATCACAGCGAGAAACGGTCACCAGGAAAACAATTCCCAGAGGAATATTTTCACCAGAGAGTGAAGTGGATTATTCCTCAACATTTTAAGGGATGAAAATGACTGTTGCTGGTAAGGGTGTAATTTATCACCCCTCCCTTACCAAACCCCTCACTCAGAGGCTGTCTGGTGGGCTCCCTCCTTAAACTGTCAGAAGCTGTCTGGGAAAGGTGGTTCAAAAGTTCTGTCAGGTAGCGGGTTCAGGAATCGGACCCGCACCGAGATGCAGGCCGGTCAGGCAGATTTCCGAGTGGCGGGAGAAGCGGGTGGCGCTGTTCATCGTTGTTCTTGCTGCCATTCGCCCTCAGGACGAGAGCGGTTGTTAGGGTGAGAGGGGGAGAAGGGGGGAAGTGATAATGTGTAGGGGGAAGTGTGTGATGGGACTGGTGGTCCGCAGGGTCCCGTAGAATAGCCCTGGTGAGTAACTGTGTTGCATTCTATAGACTGTGCACACATCGGCCATTATGTGCCGGTGGTGGAGGCAGGGGACTTGCATTTTGCAATTGCATTCGTTAGTTCTGTAGCAGTGTCTCACGGTCTGCTCACAACAGATAAGAGAGAAATGGGAAACTGTGGTAATCACTTCCCATATATTTATCAACAGTTCAACTGAAACAGAAATAATGACAAAAACAACCCAGTTCCCCCTCCATCGATCACTCGACCCCACAGGCCAGCTCATGTTGCAAAACATAAGGACGGTTTTACAGATCGATGTCAGTAATAGGTTGATTTTCCTTTCAGGACTGTAGGCTGCAGTACATATAGTATCCACAACTCGCCCAAACCCTTCTGCACACATTCTCAAGCATAAAGTCAGTTCTACGGGACTGTAAAAAATATTAATCCACGGGCCACACTACCCATCTCCCAGGAAGTTTCCAGGGCGTCGCAGGAGGACCGAACACACAACGCTGGAGGAACTCGGCAGGTCCAGCAGCACCGATGGAAGATCAACGTTGTAGGGCGAGACCCTTCAGCAGGAGCGGGAAGGAAGGGGGCCAAGAAGCTAGAATAAGAATGTGTGGGAGGGCAGGTCGGTCAGGCTGAAAGGCCAGTGATGGTGACGTCAGTGGTGACCGGATTGTTTAGGCCTCTGACTATCCACACGATCAATGCCTCTCATTACCTTATACACCTCTATCATGTCACCTCTCATCCTCCATCGCTCCAAGGAGAAAAAGCCGAGTTCACTCAACTTATTCTCATAAGGCAAGCTCCCCAATCCTACAATTTCCACAGCCTTTCTCTGGAGAGGCGACCGGAACTGAGTACAGTCCTCCAAGTGCGTTCTGACCAGGGTCCTATATCGCTACAACATTACTTCTCGGCCCTTAAACTCAATCCCACGGCTGATGATGGCCAACACACCCTATGCCTTCATTTTCTTTTTTGATCAGCATAAAAACAACTTTCAATTTCCAGGCACATTTACATTTCTTCCCCTCACAGATATCCCCTATCTGAATACTTCCATCAAAATATGGACATCACCACAATATGCTATACAAAAGCCGTCATTAGGATAGCAGACAGGTTTACATCTAAATATTGCAGAAACGGTTGTCATGTTTAAAGAAAACTATTGGTTTTTGAGTGTACCATACATGTCAAAAAGTCCAAAGGAATGTATTCCATGACAAATTTACGCCAGTCAAATAGTCCATCGGCCTTATCGGATTACCAGCAATGTAAAATGCTCTTCCTCGCACAAGAAGTCAAGATGAATCCCCTTTGAATCCTTTTTGGCTGCAGGGGAAGTGCCGGAGGACTAGAGAACGGCAAATGTAGTTCCCTTGTTCAAAAACGGTAACAGCGTGAAACCTGGGAACTATAGACCGGTGAGACTAACGTCGGTGGTATGCAAACTACTGGAAAGGACTCTTAAGGATAGGATCTAGGAGCATTTGGAGAAGAACAGATTACTCATGGATAGTCAACATGGCTTTGTGAAGGGAAGATCGTGCCTCACGAGCCTGAATGGTAACAAAAGAAATTGATGAAGGTAGGGCAGTTGACGTGGTATACATGAACTTTAGCAAAGCATTTGACAAGGTCCCTCATGACAGACTCATCCAGAAAGTCATGAGGCATGGGAAATGTGGAACCTTGGCTGTTTGGATAAAAAAAAATGGCTTAAAGGAAGAAAGCAGAGGGTATTTGTGGACGGAAGGTAGTCTGCCTGGAGGTCGGTGACTAGTGGAGTGCCGCAGGGATCTGTCCTAGGAACACTGCTATTTGTGATTTTTATAAATGACCTGGATGTAGAGGCAGAGGGATGGGTGAGTAAGTTTGCGGATGACTGAACATTGGAGGAGTTGTGGATGGAGCGGTAGGTTGTCGAAAGTTACATGAGGATATAGACAGGCTGCAGAGTTGGGCAAAAAAATGGCAGATGGAGTTCAATCCGGAGAAGTGTGGGGTGATGCAGTTTGCAAGGACAAACCAGAAGACTGAGTACAGGATTAATGGTCAGTTACTTAAGAGTGTGGATGAACAAGGGGATCTTGGGGTTCAAATCCATACATCCCTCAAGGTCGCTGCACAGGTTGATAGGGTAGTTAAGAAGGCCTATGGGATGCTAGGCTTCATTAACAGGGAGATTGAGTACAAGTGTAGAGAGTCATGTTGCAACTCTACAAATCTCTGGTAAGACCGCACTTAGAGTATTGTGTTCAATTCTGGTCAAGTCATTACAGGAAGGATGTGGAAGCAATGGAGAGGGTGCAGAGGAGATTTACCAGGATGTTGCCTGGTTTGGAGAACAAGTTATATGAAGCAAGATTAACAGAGCTGGGACTTTTCTCTTTGGAGCGTAGAAGAATAAGAGGGGACTTGATAGAGGTCTACAAGATTATGAGGGGCATAGATAGGGTGGATTGCTAGAACCTGTTTCCCAGGGCACCAATAGCAAACACTGGAGGACATATGTACAAAGTTAAGGGAGGGAAGTTTAGGGGAGACATCAGGGGTAAGTATTTTTACACAGAGGGTTGTGAATGCCTGGAATGACTTCCCAGCGATGGTGGTGGAGGCTAAAACATTAAGGGTATTTATGAGCCTCTTGGACAGGCACACGGATGAATGAAAAATGATGGGTAATGGGGTAGTGTGGGATTAGAACTTTTTTTTATGGATTATATGGTTCGGCACAACATGGAGGACTCCAACGTGTGGTTCTGGAGTGTCAGAAAGAGCGGACCCAGCTTCTCGTCCATCACTTTGACTACGTTCTCCGTAACTTCCTGAGCTACTTGACGAAAATCAGGGTCCAACGCGTTAGCCCAGCTAGCTCCTTAGCTCAGGGCGAGCGCTCTGTGCAGTCCATATTGACCGCCATTTTAACTTTCCGACGGCATGGTGTTGAAGCAGCTCAAAAGTAAAAATTCATCGATATTGTTACGTACCTGTGACACGTGACAGTGGTACCCTTGTCACGTGACTGGGGTTGAAGTTATACTGGACTTGAGGTAATGGTCTTGTGATGGTGGAGTGATGTCATTTTCCCGCCAGTAGAGGTCATGTGACAGGTTTTTTTTACAGGATATTAAAAGGAAGACCCCACCCTGTCAGGTGGGGCAGTTCGTGGCGGGATTTGCCAAGCTAACTTCATGTCCCTGCGTGATTTAATGTGATGACGCAGTTTAGTTGAAAAATGAAGTTTTATATAATGCCTAAAGTTTAAAAGGTCATTGCCAGCGGTTTCTTTGCTGGTGGAGAGTGAAGATAAGTTTGGCAGATAAAAATCGAGGAGAATCGATTTTCGACGGTGGATTGGTTACGACCTTATTTGATCCTCATTCGGAAGGATTTCGTTGACTGTTCTCGTGTTAATCGCCGCTGGGATAGCGGGAGATTGAGGACAGAGTGTGGAAGAAAGGTCAGTGTTTTTTTAAGCCGTTGTATTTAATAAAATTCGACGTGGGAAGAGTTCGACGCTGGGGGATAGGACAACGACGTGGAAGAGAATTTAAATCGCCTTAAAAAGTCTCTCCTTTTAAATGGACTGTGAGCTTTTGAACTTTCGGCATACCGTTTTAAAGAACTGTTTTCTATCGGCATACCGCTTTAAAGAACTGTTTTTTTTCAATACCGCTTTAAAGACTGTTTGGGACTGCAACACTATTAAGAACTGTGAATCTGCCGCACAGCAGCTGAGTTCCGTTTAAGCTAATGTTTGTTTATTTTTGGGGGGTTGATTTTCAGTGTTTAATAAAGGTGTTATTTGTTATGAAAACCCTTGCCTAACTCATATATATTTATTGTTGCCTGAATACGTAACATAATTATGGGGGCTCGTCCGGGATTGGATCGTTTGAATTTAAAATGCTTTTTGAATTTTGAATTGGTGTTTTGGTAACGGGGAATACTCGATTCTTTTGTTTGATTGGCTTGTGAGTGGTATTCGGCAACGATGAATATTGATGAGTTTCTGGCTTCGCCAGACGCGGATTTGTTAGCGAAGGCGAAAAAAACTGAAGTATCTGAGATTGCTAATAGATTGCAACTTAAAGGTATTTTGGCGACTACATCAAAAGCTGTAATACAGAGAAAAATCGCATCACATTTTGTGGCTTCGGGTGATTTTGATGAATCGATTTTAGAATCGTTTCCAATAAGTAATCTGGAGATACAGTTGAAAATTGAACAAATGAAGTTGGAACAAAGTAAAGCAGAATTGGAGCGTTATAAATTGGAATCTGACCAGAAAAAGAGAGAGTTTGAATATGCAATGGTGAAATTAAGGTCTGGGAATCAGTCTTCTGATTCTAAAAAACCGTTTGTTGCTAGCCAAGAAATTAAATTGGTCCCTCCATTTAGTGAAACAGAAGTGGAAAGATATTTTCAACATTTTGAAACTATTGCTCGGATGTCAGAGTGGCCGAAAGATAAATGGTCAGTGTTGTTACAGAGTGTGATTAAAGGCAAAGCACAACAAGTTTACACAGCTTTAACTGCTGCGCAAGCATTAGATTATGATATTGTGAAAACAAATATTCTCAAAGCATATGAATTAGTCCCAGAAGCATATAGGGAAAGATTCAGGAGTTTGAAAAAGTCTGTGGAAAAGACTTATGTGGAATTTGCCTATGATAAAGCTATGTGTTTTGAGAGATGGGTTTCTTCTAAAAATGTAAATGAGGACTATGATACATTGAAAGAGCTGATTTTGATGGAGGAATTTAAAAGAAGCATTCCTGTTGAAGTAAGAACCTACTTAAATGAGAGGGATACTGAAAAATTGCAGGACTGTGCTAGATTAGCTGATGAGTATGTTTTAATCCATAAGAATAAATTTCCTCAGGGTAGAATTTTTAAGAGGAAAAATAATATGGAGACTCAGGGTAAATCAGAAATTAAATCAGAGGTTAATGTGAGAGGTAAGGAGGAAGGAAAACCTGTGAAGGAAAGACAGTTTGGTCTTATTTGTAACTATTGTAAGAAGCCTGGCCATGTAATAGCTAACTGTTTCAAATTGAAAAAGAAAGAGAAGGAAGCAGTTCCAGATGCTTGTGTGCAACATACTGAAGCACCTGTAAAGATACAGGGTTTGGTAAACACAAATGAGGATTTGTTAGAGTCTGAGCAAGTTAGAAAGGGATATGATCATTTTATAACTGAAGGGTTTGTATCCTTGAAAGAAGGATCTACTCTGGTGCCAATAAAAATTCTTAGGGATACTGGAGCTTCTCAATCACTGATGTTAGATAGTGTGTTGAGGTTTAATGAAGAGCGTGATACTAGTGAGGTAAATTACATAAGAGGTGTTGGAAGTGATTTTATGCCTGAACATTTGCATAAAGTAAATTTAAAGTCAGGGTTAGTCACAGGATTTGTTAAAGTAGGATTACAGCATAGCTTACCTGTGAAGGGTATTTCTTTATTGTTAGGTAATGACTTGGCAGGTGGACAAGTTTTTCCTGAAGGGCATTTGACAATGGAGTCAGAGGAACCAGAGGTGAATTCTAACACAGATTCTTCCTGTGTTGTGACTAGAGCTATGGCTAAAAAAATTGATGTGCAGAATGAGGTTGTTACTCATGACTGTTCAACTCAGGATTCGAGTTTTGAGGATGTGTCAGAGACTTTCTTACCTTCGTTGTTTGAACAAGGTTCCGGGAGTAAGTCTGACTATGAAGATTTATCTCTGTCTCGGAAGGAGATGATAGCAGAGCAGAATAGAGATCCTGAGATTATAAAATTAAGGGAACAAGCTTTACTAGGTAGTGAAATTGAGAAGGTGTCAGTAGGATATTATTTGGGAAAAGGAGTGTTGATGAGGAAGTGGAGGTCGCCTACAATTCCTGCAAGTGAGGAATGGAATGTTGTTTATCAGGTGGTTGTTCCTAAAGTTTATCGGAATGAGATTTTGACTTTAGCTCATAGTGTGCCTTTAGGTGGACATCAAGGGGTAAGGAAAACTGTGGACAAGATTTTAAAACATTTTTACTGGCCTGGCTTAAGAAAAGATGTGGCGATGTTTTGTAAGACGTGCCATACTTGTCAAATTGTGGGTAAACCAAATCAGGTTACACCAGTAGCTCCATTACAACCTATTCCAGCATTTGGTGAACCGTTTTCTAAAGTTATTGTAGATTGTGTTGGTCCATTACCAAAGACAAAAACTAGTTATCAGTATTTGTTGACTATCATGTGTACTTCGTCTAGGTTTCCAGAGGCAGTACCACTTAGGAATATAAAAGCTAAAACTGTGACGAAGGCTCTTATAAAATTCTTTACTTATTTTGGATTGCCTAAGGAAATACAAACTGATCAAGGCAGTAATTTTATCTCTGGGTTGTTTCAACAGATAGTTTATAAATTGGGAGCTAAGCAAATCACTTCGTCTGCATACCATCCAGAATCTCAAGGTGCCTTGGAGAGGTTTCATTCTACTCTCAAGAATATGATTAGGACATATTGTGTGGAAAATGAAAGTGACTGGGATGAGAGTATAAACTCACTTTTAATTGCAGTAAGGGAATCGGTACAGGAATCTTTAGGTTTTAGTCCATTTGAACTTGTGTTTGGGCATAGAGTTAGAGGACCTTTAGCTTTATTGAAAGAACAGTGGATTAGTAACGAAGTGCATACTAATTTGTTGGACTATGTTTTGAAATTTAAGGACAGGTTACATAAAGCTTGTAGTTTAGCCAGGGAAAATTTAAAGTTGGCTCAGGGGAAAATGAAAACTTGGTATGATAAAGAAGCTAGGATGAGGATGTTTAAGTCTGGAGATAAGGTGTTGGTTCTTTTCCCAGTGCAGACAAATCCTTTACAAGCTAGATTTCATGGTCCTTATGAAATTGTGTCTAGAATCAATGATGTGGATTATGTAATAAAAACTTTAGATCGTAGAAGGTCAACACAACTTTGCCACATAAATATGATTAAAACATATTTTGAGAAACAATCTGATACTGTGACTGTTGTGGTTAGTGAGAATGAGTTTGATTTAACTGGGAACATGATAGATGATTCATCTGACTTTCATTCTAAATCTAACATTGTTTCTGTTGGGTTACCTAATTCGACCATTCTGGAAAATATGGATGAGAAATTAGCACATTTACAGCTAGAGCAGAAACAACAGATGAAGGAATTGATTTTTAAATATAAGGATTTGTTTCCAGATGTTCCGAGAAGGACTACTATAGCTTCACATGATGTAGATGTTGGAGATGCTAAACCTATTAAACAACATCCATATAGGATGAACATGGAAAAATGTGAACTTGCTGAGAAAGAAATTGAATACATGTTAGAGAATGATATTATTAGACATTCTAACTCGAATTGGAGTTCGCCATGTGTTATGGTGCCAAACCCTGATGGTAGTATTAGGTTTTGTACGGACTATAGGAAAGTGAATGCTGTAACAAAAACAGATGCATATCCAATTCCTAGAGTAGATGATTGTGTAGATAAGGTTGGAAAAGCAAAGTTCCTTACAAAGATTGATTTATTGAAAGGGTATTGGTGTGTTCCATTGACGGACAGAGGTAGAGAGATTTCCGCATTTGTAACTCCATCTGGGTTATATGAGTATAATGTTCTTCCATTTGGGATGAAGAATGCCCCAGGTACTTTCTAGAGGATGATTAATTCTGTGATTCAGGGATTGAAAGATACTGATGCTTATATTGATGATTTAGTGACAGGAAATGATACTTGGGAAGCACACATAATTGCGGTGGAGAAATTGTTTGAAAAGCTTTCAAAAGCTAACTTGACTATTAATTTAGCCAAGAGTGAATTTGGACATGCCACTGTGACTTACCTTGGTTATGTTGTAGGTCCAGGTAAGGTAGCTCCTGTTCAGGCAAAAGTTCAGGCAATTTTAGAGATTCCCACTCCGACGGGGAAAAAAACTCTCAGAAGGTTTTTGGGAATGGTAGGATATTATCGAAAATTTTGTAAGAATTTTGCTAATGTTGCCCTTCCATTAACTAACCTTTTGCAGAAGAATGTGAAGTTTGTGTGGACAGTGTTTTGTCAGGAAGCATTTGAAAAATTGAAAACAATGATATGTCAACAACCTGTGCTTAAGGCACCTGACTTTGAAAAACCTTTTTCATTAGCTGTAGATGCTAGTGATGAAGCTGCGGGAGCAGTATTGATGCAAAGGAATGAGGGTGATGAGGTTGATCATCCAGTAGCTTACTTTTCTAAGAAATTTAATAAGCATCAAAGAAACTATTCAACAATAGAGAAAGAATTGTTATCTCTTGTTTTAGCTTTGGAATATTTTGAGGTATATGTTGGTACAACTCAAAAACCACTTATTGTTTACACTGATCATAATCCGTTAGTTTTTCTGAGTAAGATGAAAAACAAAAACAGAAGATTATTAAATTGGAGTTTGATGTTACAAGAGTACAATATTGTGATAACTCATGTTAAAGGTAAAGATAATGTGGTTGCTGATTGTCTATCTCGATGTTGAATGTACAATGTAATTTTTTTTGGGAGTGTTTTTTTTTATTGTAACACTCCTACTGTATTGTATATTGTGTATGTTATAGTTTATACATTTGTTTTTTTGGTAAGTAATTGTTAAAATTTTTGTTCTTGTCAGACCAAAAAATTTTTTTTTTTTGGAGGGAGGTGTTACGTACCCGTGACACGTGACTGGGGTTGAAGTTATACTGGACTTGAGGTAATGGTCTTGTGATGGTGGAGTGATGTCATTTTCCCGCCAGTAGAGGTCATGTGACAGGTTTTTTTTACAGGATATTAAAAGGAAGACCCCACCCTGTCAGGTGGGGCAGTTCGTGGCGGGATTTGCCAAGCTAACTTCATGTCCCTGCGTGATTTAATGTGATGACGCAGTTTAGTTGAAAAATGAAGTTTTATATAATGCCTAAAGTTTAAAAGGTCATTGCCAGCGGTTTCTTTGCTGGTGGAGAGTGAAGATAAGTTTGGCAGATAAAAATCGAGGAGAATCGATTTTCGACGGTGGATTGGTTACGACCTTATTTGATCCTCATTCGGAAGGATTTCGTTGACTGTTCTCGTGTTAATCGCCGCTGGGATAGCGGGAGATTGAGGACAGAGTGTGGAAGAAAGGTCAGTGTTTTTTTAAGCCGTTGTATTTAATAAAATTCGACGTGGGAAGAGTTCGACGCTGGGGGATAGGACAACGACGTGGAAGAGAATTTAAATCGCCTTAAAAAGTCTCTCCTTTTAAATGGACTGTGAGCTTTTGAACTTTCGGCATACCGTTTTAAAGAACTGTTTTCTATCGGCATACCGCTTTAAAGAACTGTTTTTTTTCAATACCGCTTTAAAGACTGTTTGGGACTGCAACGCTATTAAGAACTGTGAATCTGCCGCACAGCAGCTGAGTTCCGTTTAAGCTAATGTTTGTTTATTTTTGGGGGGTTGATTTTCAGTGTTTAATAAAGGTGTTATTTGTTATGAAAACCCTTGCCTAACTCATATATATTTATTGTTGCCTGAATACGTAACAATATTCATGTTGTTAAATCCGACACTTGGGAATTAAAAACCGTTGAAACGGATAGGTTTATATGCGAAATCATCAGAGTTACGGTGCTGAGCTCAGCAAAGTAGACTTCTCACTGCGCCGCCATCTTGAAAAGCACCCGCATGCCTTCTTCACCACAGAGTCAACCTGGGCAGCAGATTTGAGTGACCTCTGGTGCTGCAGATACTAACGTTGTTCTCTCTCCCGCCACCACCGCCGATCTTCCTCATCTTCTTCGTTCCTGAAGCAGGTTTGAGCCATCGTCTGACAAACGATGTGCTAACACTGATAAAGGAGCTTTGAGAAAGTTATTCCCAGATAGATTGGCTTGTCCTATAGTGGGGGAGTCTAGGATTAGAGGACACAGATAGAGTGGATGTGGAGAGAATGTTTCCTATAGTGGGGGAGTCTAGGACCAGAGGACACAGATAGAGTGGATGTGGAGAGGATGTTTCCTATAGTGGGGGAGTCTAGGACCAGAGGACACAGATAGAGTGGATGTGGAGAGGATGTTTCCTATAGTGGGGGAGTCTAGGACCAGAGGACACAGATAGAGTGGATGTGGGGAGGATGTTTCCTATAGTGGGAGAGTCTAGGACCAGAGGACACAGATGAAGTGAATGTGGGGAGGATATTTCTTATAGTGGGGGAAGCCAGGAACAGACGACGCAGATAGAGTGGATGTGGAGAGGATATGTCCTGTATTGGGTAGTCTAGGACTAGGGGGCACAGATAGAGTGGATGTAAACAAGATGTTTCCAATGTTTGGAGAATCTCAGATGGCTCATCTTCAGGGTTAAGGGGCGTATTGTTCAGAAGATGATGACACTTGGAAACAAAGCAGTGACAGGAGATCAGGGATGGATGTGTTCTGCAGTGGGTAGGAGCGGTGACCCATGTTTAATCATACTCCCCACCCTCTCTATCACTCTCTCGGTGTTTATAAACAGTTACATTTCTGTAAATCTAGCTTCTGTGATTGCAATCGGCTGCTTCCTTTGTTCTAAATAAATATGGTTCAGAACAAACTAGTATTGTGTAACAGACACTTCCCGAGCTCAATTCTAAGAAAAGCAAGAGAGAAAAATAAAAACAGCCCACGGTTATCAGTCTTTGAGAACCTTAATCCTGTGTTGTCCGATCAGAGATCCTGTCTAATACCTTTTTTAACCCTTATACGCTCCGCAGCGTCTATTGTCGGATGAGCACAGGGTAACAGCAACACAAGGAAATTCAACGGTCCTCTATCATGCCCAACCATTCAGTAGAATCTGTCAAAACAATTCACTCCCAGTTCCCCATCACCTTCGACCCCCTATCAGCTCAACCCTTATGACCATCATTCATCTCCCAGATTTGTTTTTCTCCCAGCAATCTGCATTCTACCCATCGCTTCTTCATGTTTGGGCTCCATATCTTGGAAAAGATGTGCTGGAATTGGAGAGGGTCCAGAGGAGGTTCACCAGGATGATTAGTGGAACGAAAAGGTTATCATACGAAAAATGTTTGATGACTCTCTGACTTTACTCGTTGGAATTCAGAAGGATGAGGGGTGACGTCATTGAAACCTTTCGACTGCTCAAAGGCCCAGACAGAGTAGAAGTGGAAAGCGAGAGACCAGGACAGGGGGGTACAGCCTCAGGATAGATGGGCGCCCTTTCAAAAGAGAGATGCGGAGAATCTTCTTTAACCAGAAGATGGTGAATTTGTGGAATTTGTTGCCACGGGCAGCTGTGAAGACCAGGTCGTTGGGATTATTAAAGGCAGAAATTGATAGTTCCTTGACTGGACACGGCATCAAAGGTTATGGGCAGAACATGGAAAATAGAACATAGAATAGTACAGCACATTGCAGGCTTCTCGGTCCACAATGTTGTGCGAACCCACAAACCCTGCCTCCCATATAACCCCCCAACTTAAACTCCTCCACATACCTGTCTAGTAGTCTCTTAAACTTCACTAGTGTATCTGCCTCCACCACTGACTCAGGCAGTGCATTCCACGCACCAACCACTCTCTGAGTGAAAATCCTTCCTCTAATATCCCCCTTGAACTTCCCTCCCCTTACCTTAAAGCTATGTCCTCTTGTACTGAGCAGTGGTGCCCTGGGGAAGAGGCGCTGGCTGTCCACTCTGTCTATTCCTCTTAATATCTTGTACATCTCTACCATGTCTCCTCTCATCCTCCTTCTCTCCAAAGAGTAAATCTTTGATCATAATCTTTAATCTCTGATCATAATCCATACTCTCTAAACCAGGCAGCATCCTGGTAAATCTCCTCTGTACGCTTTCCTTTGCTTCCACATCCTTCCTAAACTGAGGAGACCAGAACTCTACACAGTACTCGACGTGTGGCCAAACTAGAGTTTTATATAGCTGCATCATTACATCGCGTTTCTTAAACTCTATCCCTCGACATATGAAAGCTAACACCCCATTAACTTTCTTAACTATCCTATCTACCTGTGAGGCAACTTTCAGGGATCTGTGGACATGTACCCCCAGATCGCTGTGCTCCTCCACACTGCCATGTATCCTACCATTTACTTTGTACTCTGCCTTGGAGTTTGCCCTTCCAAAATGTGCCACCTCACACTTCTCCGTATTGAACTCCATCTGCCACTGCTCAGCCACTTCTGCATCCTATCAATGTCTCTCTACAATCTTTGACAATCTTCTACACTATCTACAACACCACCAACCTTTGTGTCGTCTGCAAATTTGCCAACCCACCCTTCTACCCCCACATCCAGGCCGTTAATAAAAATCACAAAAAGTAGAGGTCCCAGAACAGATCCTTGTGGGACACCACTAGTCACAACCCTCCAATCTGAATGTACTCCCTCCACCACGACCCTCTGCCTTCTGCAGGCAAGCCAATTCTGAATCCACCTGGCCAAACGTCCCCGGATCCCATGCCTTCTGACTTTCTGAATAAGCCTAACCGAGTGGAAGGCCGGGAACTGCGGGTGAGGAGAAGAAAATTAAAGGATCAGCCATGATTGAATGGCGGAGCAGACTCGATGGGCCAGATGACCTAATTCTGCTCCTACGTCTTATGGTCTATCCCGCGCCCAGAATTCCGCTATTCTGGACCGTCTCACAGAAGGCTTCATCCACAGCGGGCTCAAACTTCCAATTTGTCCAATCAACAAATACTTCCGACGACTGAAAATGTAATCTCCACATGTGCACGGTCATATCTCCCGGTGATGTTACATTTTTCAATGAGGGTGCAGGTGGTTTCAGAGATGTGGAAGGCGATAGAGGCCGGAGAAGGTTACGGAGACTGTGAGGGGTGTAGTAATTTAGATGGACACAGAGAACCAGTCCTTAATGATGGATCAGCAGTGGAAACGTAATCGACTTCATGCTCCAACCTGATGGCGTGAACATTGACTCCTCTAACTTCCGTTAATGCCCCTCCTCCCCTCCATACCCCATCCTGATATATTCAGTTTTCTTCCGACCTCCTCCTTTCTCTCTCTCTCTCTCTGCCCATCACTCTGACTGTTCTCCATCTCCCTCTGGTGCACCCCTCCCTCTTTCTTTCTCCCGAGGCCTCCCGTCCCATGATCCTCTCCCTTCTCCGGCTCTGTATCCCTTTTGCCAATCACCTTTCCGGCTCTCAGCTTCAACCCAGCCCCTCCGGTCTTCCCCTGTCATCTCGCATTTCCCCTTCCCCCTCCTACTTTCAAACCTCTTACTCTCTTTCCTTTCAGTTAGTCCTGACGAAGGGTCTCGGCCCGAAACGTCAACAGCGCTTCTCCCTGTAGATGCTGCCTGGCCTGCTGTGTTCCACCGGCATTTCGTGTGTGTTGTTTGAATTGTGGTTAGCAGAGCTGGGACTTTTCTCCTTGGAGCGTAGAATAATGAGAGGGGACTTGATAGAGGTCTGCAAGATTATGAGATGCATAGATAGGGTGGTTAGTCAGTACCTGTTTCCCAGGGCACCAATAGCAAACACCAGAGGGCATATGTACAAAATTAAGGGAGGGAAGTTTAGGGGAGACATCAGGGGTAAGTATTTTTACACAGAGGGTTGTGAATGCATGGAATGACTTCCCAGCGATGGTGGTGGAGGATAAAACATTGGGGGTATTTATGAGCCTCTTGGACAGGCACAGGGATGAATGAAAAATGATGGGTAATGGGGTAGTGTGGGATTAGTATTTTTTAAGGATTATATGGTTCGGCACAACATGGAGGACTCCAACGTGTGGTTCTGGAGTGTCAGAGAGAGCGGACCCAGCTTCTCGTCCATCACTGTGACTACGTTCTCCGTAACGTCCTGAGCTACTTGACGAAAATCAGGGTCCAACGCATTAGCCCAGCGAGCTGCTTAGCTCAGGGCGAGCGCTCTGTGCAGTCCATATTGACCGCCATTTTAACTTTCCGACGGCCTGGTGTTGAAGCAGCTCAAAAGTAAAAACTCATGGATGTTCATGTTGTTAAAACCGACACTTGGGCATTAAAAACCGTTGAAACGGATAGGTTTACATGCGAAATCGTCAGAGTCACGGTGCTGAACTCAGCAAAGCAGACTTCTCACTGCGCCGCCATCTTGAAAAGCCCCCGCATGCCTTCTTCACCACAGAGTCAACCTGGGCAGCAGATTTGAGTGACCTCTGGTGCTGCAGATACTAACGTTGTTCTCTCTCCGGCCACAACCGCCGACTTTCTTCATCTTCCTCGTTCCTGAAGCAGGTTTGAGCCATCGTCTGACAAACGATGTGCTGACACTGATAAAGGAGCTTTGAGAAAGTTATTCCCAGATAGAATGGCTTGTCCTACGAATAGCTTTCAATGGCTCTGGGTCTATATTCAGAGAATTCAGAAAGATGAGGGGTGGTGTCAGTGAAACCTTTCGAACCTTGAAAGGGATTGATAGCCTGGATATGGAGAGTCTAGGACCAGAGGACACAGATAGAGTGAATGTGGAGAGGATGTTTCCTATCGTGGGGGAGTCTAGGACCAGAGGACACAGATAGAGTGGATGTGGAGAGGATGTTTCCTATCGTGGGGGAGTCTAGGACCAGAGGACACAGATAGAGTGGATGTGGAGAGGTTGTTTCCTATAGCGGAAGAGTCTAGGACCAGAGGGCACAGATAGAGTGGATGTGGAGAGGTTGTTTCCTATAGTGGGGGGGGGGCAGTGTCTAGGACCAGATAGAGTGGATGTGGGGAGGATGTTTCCTATAGTGGGGGAGTCTAGGACCAGAGGAAACAGATAGAGTGGATGTGGAGAGGATGTTTCCTATAGTGGGGGAGTCTAGGACCAGAGGACACAGATAGAGTGGATGTGGAGAGGATATGTCCTGTAGTGGGGGAGTCTAGGACTAGGGGGCACAGATAGAGTGGATGTGGAGAGGATGTTTCCTATAGTGGGGGAGTCTAGGACCAGTGGACACAGATAGAGTGGATGTGGAGAGGATGTTTCGTATATTGGGGGAGTCTAGGACCAAAGGACACAGATAGAGTGGATGTGAACAAGATGATTCCAATGTTTGGGGAATCTCAGACGGCTCATCTTCAGGGTTAAGGGGCGTATTGTTCAGAAGATTTTGACACTTGGAAACAAAGCAGTGACAGGAGATCAGGGATGGATGTGTTCTGCAGTGGGGTAGGAGCGGTGACCCATGTTTAATCACACTCCCCACCCTCTCTATCACTCTCTTGGTGTTTATAAACAGTTACATTTCTGTAAAACTAGCTTCAGTGATTGCAATCGGCTGCTTCCTTTGTTGTAAATAAATATGCTTCCGAACAAACTGGTATTGTGTAACAGACACTTCCCGAGCTCAATTCTAGGAAAAGCAAGAGAGAAAAATAAAAACAGCCCACGGTTGTCAATCTTTGACAACCTTAATCCTGTGTTCTCCGATCAGAGATCCTGTCTAATACCTTTTTTAACCCTTATACGCTCGGCAGCGTCTATTGTCGGATGAGCAGAGGGTAACAGCAACACAAGGAAATTCAACGGTCCTCTATCATGCCCAACCATTCAGTAGAATCTGTCAAAACAATTCACTCCCAGTTCCCCATCACTCTCGACCCCCTGCCAGCTCAACCCTTATGACCATCATTCATCTCCCAGATTTGTGTATCTCCGAGCAATCTGCCTTCCACCATCGCTTCTTCATGTTTGTGCTCCATATCTTGGAAAAGATGTGCTGGAATTGGCGAGGGTCCAGAGGAGGTTAGCCAGGATGATTCGAGGAACGAAGGGCTATTCATACGAAAAATGTTTGATGACTCTCTGCCTTTACTCGCTGGAATGCAGAAGGATGAGGGGTGACGTCATTGAAACCTTTCGACTGCTCAAAGGCCCAGACGGAGTAGAAGTGGAAAGCGAGAGTCCAGGACAAGGGGGTACAGCCTCAGGATAGATGGGCGCCCTTTCAAAAGAGAGATGCGGAGAATCTTCTTTAACCAAAAGGTGGTGAATTTGTGGAATTTGTTGCCACGGGCATCTATGGAGACCAAGTCGTTGGGATTATTGAAGGCAGAAATTGATAGTTCCTTGACTGGACACGGCATCAAAGGTTATGGGCAGAACATAGAAAATAGAACATAGAATAGTACAGAACATTGTAGGCTTCTCAGTCCACAATGTTGTGCGGACCCCCAAACCCTGACTCCCATATAAACCCTTACCTTAAAATCCTCCACATACCTGTCTAGTAGTCTCTTAAACTTCACTACTGTATCTTGCTCCACCACTGACACAGGCAGTGCATTCCACGCACCAACCACTCTCTGAGTGAAACTCCTTCCTCTAATATCCCCCTTGAACTTCCCTCCCCTTTCCTTAAAGCCATGTCCTCTAGTACTGAGCAGTGGTGCCCTGGGGAAGAGGCGCTGGCAGTCCACTCTGTCTATTCCTCTTAATATCTTGTACACCTTTATCATGTCTCATCCTTCTTCTCTACAAAGAGTAAAGCCCTAGCACCCTTAATCTATGGTCATAATCCATACACTCTAAACCAGTCAGCATCCTGGTAAATCTCCTCTGAACGCTTTCCTTTGCTTCCACATCCTTCCTAAACTGAGGAGACCAGAACTCTACACAGTACTCGACGTGTGGCCAAACTAGAGTTTTATAGAGCTGCATCATTACATCGCGTCTCTTAAACTCTATCACTCGACTTATGAAGGCTAACACCCCATTAACTTTCTTAACTACCCTATCTACCTGTGAGGCAACTTTCAGGGATCTGTGGACATGTATCCCCAGATCGCTCTGCTCCTCCTCACTGCCAAGTATCCTACCATTTACTTTGTACTCTGCCTTGGATTTTGCCCTTCCAAAATGTACCACCTCAAACTTCTCCGTGTTGAACTCCATCTGCCACTTCTCAGCCCACTTCTGCATCCTATCAATGTCTCTCTGCAATCTTCGACAATCCTCTACACTATCTACAACACCACCAACCTTTGTGTCGTCTGCAAATTTGCCAAACCACCCTTCTACCCCCACATCCAGGTCGTTAATAAAAATCACAAAAGGTATAGGTCCCAGAACAGATCCTTGTGGGACACCACTAGTCACAACCCTCCAATCTGAATGTACTCCCTCCACCACAACCCTCTGCCTTCTGCACGCAAGCCAATTCTGAATCCACCTGGTCAAACTTCCCCGGATCCCATGCCTTCTGACTTTCTGAATAAGCCTAACCTAACGGAGTGGAAGGCCGGGAACTGCGGCTGAGTAGAAGAAAATTAAAGGATCAGCCATGATTGAATGGCGGAGCAGACTCGATGGGCCAGATGACCTAATTCTGCTCCTATGTCTTATGGTCTATCCCGCGCCAAGAATTCCGCTATTCTGAACACTCTCACAGAAGCCTTCATCCACAGCGGGTTCAAACTTGCAATTTGCTCCATCAACAAATACTTCCCACGAGTGAAAAAGTAATCTCCACTTGTGCACGAACATATCTCCCGGGGATGTTACATTTTTCAATGAGGGTGCAGGCGGTTTCAGAGATGTGGAAGGCGATAGGGGCCGGAGAAGGTTACAGAGACAGTGAGGGGTGTAGTAATTTAGATGGACACTGAGAACCAGTCCTTAATGTTGGAACAGCAATGGAAACGTGATCGACTTCATGCTCCAACCTGATGGCGTGAACATTGACTCCTCTAACTTCCGTTAATGCCCCTCCTCCCCTCTATACCCCATCCTGATATATTCAGTTTTCTTCCGACCTCCTCCTTTCTCTCTCTCTCTCTGCACATCAGTCTGCCTGTTCTCCAACTCCCTGTGGTGCTCCCCACCCCCCTCTTTCTTTCTCCCGAGGCCTCCCGTCCCATGATCCTCTCCCTTCTCCGGCTCTGTATCCCTTTTGCCAATCAACTTTCCGGCTCTCAGCTTCACCCCAACCCCTCCGGTCTTCCCCTGTCATTTGGCATTTCCCCTTCCCACTCCTACTTTCAAACCTCCTTCTCTCTTTACTTTAAGTTAGTAACTGACGAAGGGTCTCGGCCCGAAACGTCGACAGCGCTTCTCCCTATAGATGCTGCCTGACCTGTTGTGTTCCACCGGCATTTCGTGTGTGTTGTTTGAATTGTGGTTAGCAGAGCTGGGACTTTTCTCTTTGGAGCGTAGAAGAATGAGAGGGGACTTGATAGAGGTCTGCAAGATTATGAGATGCATAGATAGGGTGGTTAGTCAGTACCTGTTTCCCAGGGCACCAATAGCAAACACCAGAGGGCATATGTACAAAATTAAGGGAGGGTAGTTTAGGGGAGACATCAGGGGTAAGTATTTTTACACAGAGGGTTGTGAATGCCTGGAATGACTTCCCAGCGATGGTGGTGGAGGCTAAAACATTAAGGGTATTTATGAGCCTCTTTGACAGGCACACAGATGAATGAAAAATGATGGGTAATGGGGTAGTGTGGGATTAGAACTTTTTTTTAAGGATGATATGGTTCGGCACAACATGGAGGACTCCAATGTATGGTTCTGGAGTGTCAGAGAGAGCGGACCCAGCTTCTCGTCCATCACTTTGACTATGTTCGCCGTAACTTCCTGAGCTACTTGACGAAAATCAGGGTCCAACGTGTTAGCCCAGCTAGGCCTTAGCTCAGGGCGAGCTCTCTGTGCAGTCCATATTGACCGCCATTTTAACTTTCCGGTGGCATGGTGTTGAAGCAGCTCAAAAGTAAAAACTCATGGATGTTCATGTTGTTAAATCCGACACTTGGGAATTAAAAACCATTGAAACGGATAGGTTTACATGCGAAATCATCAGAGTTACGGTGCTGAGCTCAGCAAAGCAGACTTCTCACTGCGCCGCCATCTTGAAAAGCCCCCGCATGCCTTCTTCACCACAGAGTCAACCTGGGCAGCAGATTTGAGTGACCTCTGGTGCTGCAGATACTAACGTTGTTCTCTCTCCCGCCACAACCGCCGACTTTCTTCATCTTCCTCGTTCCTGAAGCAGGTTTGAGCCATCGTCTGACAAACGATGTGCTGACACTGATAAAGGAGCTTTGAGTAAGTTATTCCCAGATAGAATGGCTTGTCCTACGAATAGCTTTCAATGGCTCTGGGTCTATATTCAGAGAATTCAGAAAGATGAGGGGTGGTGTCAGTGAAACCTTTCGAACCTTGAAAGGGATTGATAGCCTGGATATGGAGAGTCTAGGACCAGAGGACACAGATAGAGTGAATGTGGAGAGGATGTTTCCTATCGTGGGGGAGTCTAGGACCAGAGGACACAGATAGAGTGGATGTGGAGAGGATGTTTCCTATCGTGGGGGAGTCTAGGACCAGAGGACACAGATAGAGTGGATGTGGAGAGGTTGTTTCCTATAGCGGGAGAGTCTAGGACCAGAGGGCACAGATAGAGTGGATGTGGAGAGGTTGTTTCCTATAGCTGGGGGGGGGGCAGTGTCTAGGACCAGATAGAGTGGATGTGGGGAGGATGTTTCCTATAGTGGGGGAGTCTAGGACCAGAGGAAACAGATAGAGTGGATGCGGAGAGGATGTTTCCTATAGTGGGGGAGTCTAGGACCAGAGGACACAGATAGAGTGGATGTGGAGAGGATATGTCCTGTAGTGGGGGAGTCTAGGACTAGGGGGCACAGATAGAGTGGATGTGGAGAGGATGTTTCCTATAGTGGGGGAGTCTAGGACCAGTGGACACAGATAGAGTGGATGTGGAGAGGATGTTTCGTATATTGGGGGAGTCTAGGACCAAAGGACACAGATAGAGTGGATGTGAACAAGATGATTCCAATGTTTGGGGAATCTCAGACGGCTCATCTTCAGGGTTAAGGGGCGTATTGTTCAGAAGATGATGACACTTGGAAACAAAGCAGTGACAGGAGATCAGGGATGGATGTGTTCTGCAGTGGGGTGGGAGCGGTGACCCATGTTTAATCACACTCCCCACCCTCTCTATCACTCTCTTGGTGTTTATAAACAGTTACATTTCTGTAAAACTAGCTTCAGTGATTGCAATCGGCTGCTTCCTTTGTTGTAAATAAATATGCTTCCGAACAAACTGGTATTGTGTAACAGACACTTCCCGAGCTTAATTCTAGGAAAAGCAAGAGAGAAAAATAAAAACAGCCCACGGTTGTCAATCTTTGACAACCTTAATCCTGTGTTCTCCGATCAGAGATCCTGTCTAATACCTTTTTTTACCCTTATACGCTCGGCAGCGTCTATTGTCGGATGAGCACCGGGTAACAGCAACACAAGGAAATTCAACGGTCCTCTATCATGCCCAACCATTCAGTAGAATCTGTCAAAACAATTCACTCCCAGTTCCCCATCACTCTCGACCCCCTGCCAGCTCAACCCTTATGACCATCATTCATCTCCCAGATTTGTGTATCTCCGAGCAATCTGCCTTCCACCATCGCTTCTTCATGTTTGTGCTCCATATCTTGGAAAAGATGTGCTGGAATTGGCGAGGGTCCAGAGGAGGTTAGCCAGGATGATTCGAGGAACGAAGGGCTATTCATACGAAAAATGTTTGATGACTCTCTGCCTTTACTCGCTGGAATGCAGAAGGATGAGGGGTGACGTCATTGAAACCTTTCGACTGCTCAAAGGCCCAGACGGAGTAGAAGTGGAAAGCGAGAGTCCAGGACAAGGGGGTACAGCCTCAGGATAGATGGGCGCCCTTTCAAAAGAGAGATGCGGAGAATCTTCTTTAACCAAAAGGTGGTGAATTTGTGGAATTGTTGCCACGGGCATCTATGGAGACCAAGTCGTTGGGATTATTGAAGGCAGAAATTGATAGTTCCTTGACTGGACACGGCATCAAAGGTTATGGGCAGAACATAGAAAATAGAACATAGAATAGTACAGAACATTGTAAGCTTCTCAGTCCACAATGTTGTGCGGACCCCCAAACCCTTCCTCCCATATAAACCCTTACCTTAAAATCCTCCACATACCTGTCTAGTAGTCTCTTAAACTTCACTACTGTATCTTGCTCCACCACTGACACAGGCAGTGCATTCCACGCACCAACCACTCTCTGAGTGAAACTCCTTCCTCTAATATCCCCCTTGAACTTCCCTCCCCTTTCCTTAAAGCCATGTCCTCTTGTACTGAGCAGTGGTGCCCTGGGGAAGAGGCGCTGGCAGTCCACTCTGTCTATTCCTCTTAATATCGTGTACACCTTTATCATGTCTCAGCCTTCTTCTCTACAAAGAGTAAAGCCCTAGCACCCTTAATCTATGGTCATAATCCATACTCTCTAAACCAGTCAGCATCCTGGTAAATCTCCTCTGTACGCTTTCCTTTGCTTCCACATCCTTCCTAAACTGAGGAGACCAGAACTCTACACAGTACTCGACGTGTGGCCAAACTAGAGTTTTATAGAGCTGCATCATTACATCGCGTCTCTTAAACTCTATCACTCGACTTATGAAGGCTAACACCCCATTAACTTTCTTAACTACCCTATCTACCTGTGAGGCAACTTTCAGGGATCTGTGGACATGTATCCCCAGATCGCTCTGCTCCTCCTCACTGCCAAGTATCCTACCATTTACTTTGTACTCTGCCTTGGATTTTGCCCTTCCAAAATGTACCACCTCAGACTTCTCCGGGTTGAACTCCATCTGCCATTTCTCAGTCCACTTCAGCATCCTATCAATGTCTCTCTGCAATCTTTGACAGTCCTCTACACTATCTACAACACAACCAACCTTAGTGTCGTCTGCAAATTTGCCAACCCACCCTTCTACCCCCACATCCAGGTCGTTAATAAAAATCACAAAAAGTATAGGTCCCAGAACAGATCCTTGTGGGACACCACTAGTCACAACCCTCCAATCTGAATGTACTCCCTCCACCACAACCCTCTGCCTTCTGCACGCAAGCCAATTCTGAATCCACCTGGCCAAACTTCCCCGGATCCCATGCCTTCTGACTTTCTGAATAAGCCTAACCGACTGGAAGGCCGGGAACTGCGGCTGAGTAGAAGAAAATTAAAGGATCAGCCATGATTGAATGGCGGAGCAGACTCGATGGGCCAGATGACCTAATTCTGCTCCTATGTCTTATGGTCTATCCCGCGCCAAGAATTCCGCTATTCTGAACACTCTCACAGAAGCCTTCATCCACAGCGGGTTCAAACTTGCAATTTGCTCCATCAACAAATACTTCCCACGAGTGAAAAAGTAATCTCCACTTGTGCACGAACATATCTCCCGGGGATGTTACATTTTTCAATGAGGATGCAGGCGGTTTCAGAGATGTGGAAGGCGATAGGGGCCGGAGAAGGTTACAGAGACAGTGAGGGGTGTAGTAATTTAGATGGACACTGAGAACCAGTCCTTAATGTTGGAACAGCAATGGAAACGTGATCGACTTCATGCTCCAACCTGATGGCGTGAACATTGACTCCTCTAACTTCCGTTAATGCCCCTCCTCCCCTCTATACCCCATCCTGATATATTCAGTTTTCTTCCGACCTCCTCCTTTCTCTCTCTCTCTCTGCACATCAGTCTGCCTGTTCTCCAACTCCCTGTGGTGCTCCCCACCCCCCTCTTTCTTTCTCCCGAGGCCTCCCGTCCCATGATCCTCTCCCTTCTCCGGCTCTGTATCCCTTTTGCCAATCAACTTTCCGGCTCTCAGCTTCACCCCAACCCCTCCGGTCTTCCCCTGTCATTTGGCATTTCCCCTTCCCACTCCTACTTTCAAACCTCCTTCTCTCTTTACTTTAAGTTAGTAACTGACGAAGGGTCTCGGCCCGAAACGTCGACAGCGCTTCTCCCTATAGATGCTGCCTGACCTGCTGTGTTCCACCGGCATTTCGTGTGTGTTGTTTGAATTGTGGTTAGCAGAGCTGGGACTTTTCTCTTTGGAGCGTAGAAGAATGAGAGGGGACTTGATAGAGGTCTGCAAGATTATGAGATGCATAGATAGGGTGGTTAGTCAGTACCTGTTTCCCAGGGCACCAATAGCAAACACCAGAGGGCATATGTACAAAATTAAGGGAGGGTAGTTTAGGGGAGACATCAGGGGTAAGTATTTTTACACAGAGGGTTGTGAATGCCTGGAATGACTTCCCAGCGATGGTGGTGGAGGCTAAAACATTAAGGGTATTTATGAGCCTCTTTGACAGGCACACAGATGAATGAAAAATGATGGGTAATGGGGTAGTGTGGGATTAGAACTTTTTTTTAAGGATGATATGGTTCGGCACAACATGGAGGACTCCAATGTATGGTTCTGGAGTGTCAGAGAGAGCGGACCCAGCTTCTCGTCCATCACTTTGACTATGTTCGCCGTAACTTCCTGAGCTACTTGACGAAAATCAGGGTCCAACGTGTTAGCCCAGCTAGGCCTTAGCTCAGGGCGAGCTCTCTGTGCAGTCCATATTGGCCGCCATTTTAACTTTCTGGTGGCATGGTGTTGAAGCAGCTCAAAAGTAAAAACTCATGGATGTTCATGTTGTTAAATCCGACACTTGGGAATTAAAAACCATTGAAACGGATAGGTTTACATGCGAAATCATCAGAGTTACGGTGCTGAGCTCAGCAAAGCAGACTTCTCACTGCGCCGCCATCTTGAAAAGCCCCCGCATGCCTTCTTCACCACAGAGTCAACCTGGGCAGCAGATTTGAGTGACCTCTGGTGCTGCAGATACTAACGTTGTTCTCTCTCCGGCCACAACCGCCGACTTTCTTCATCTTCCTCGTTCCTGAAGCAGGTTTGAGCCATCGTCTGACAAACGATGTGCTGACACTGATAAAGGAGCTTTGAGTAAGTTATTCCCAGATAGAATGGCTTGTCCTACGAATAGCTTTCAATGGCTCTGGGTCTATATTCAGAGAATTCAGAAAGATGAGGGGTGGTGTCAGTGAAACCTTTCGAACCTTGAAAGGGATTGATAGCCTGGATATGGAGAGTCTAGGACCAGAGGACACAGATAGAGTGAATGTGGAGAGGATGTTTCCTATCATGGGGGAGTCTAGGACCAGAGGACACAGATAGAGTGGATGTGGAGAGGATGTTTCCTATCGTGGGGGAGTCTAGGACCAGAGGACACAGATAGAGTGGATGTGGAGAGGTTGTTTCCTATAGCGGGAGAGTCTAGGACCAGAGGGCACAGATAGAGTGGATGTGGAGAGGTTGTTTCCTATAGCTGGGGGGCGGGGGCAGTGTCTAGGACCAGATAGAGTGGATGTGGGGAGGATGTTTCCTATAGTGGGGGAGTCTAGGACCAGAGGAAACAGATAGAGTGGATGCGGAGAGGATGTTTCCTATAGTGGGGGAGTCTAGGACCAGAGGACACAGATAGAGTGGATGTGGAGAGGATATGTCCTGTAGTGGGGGAGTCTAGGACTAGGGGGCACAGATAGAGTGGATGTGGAGAGGATGTTTCCTATAGTGGGGGAGTCTAGGACCAGTGGACACAGATAGAGTGGATGTGGAGAGGATGTTTCGTATATTGGGGGAGTCTAGGACCAAAGGACACAGATAGAGTGGATGTGAACAAGATGATTCCAATGTTTGGGGAATCTCAGACGGCTCATCTTCAGGGTTAAGGGGCGTATTGTTCAGAAGATGATGACACTTGGAAACAAAGCAGTGACAGGAGATCAGGGATGGATGTGTTCTGCAGTGGGGTGGGAGCGGTGACCCATGTTTAATCACACTCCCCATCCTCTCTATCACTCTCTTGGTGTTTATAAACAGTTACATTTCTGTAAAACTAGCTTCAGTGATTGCAATCGGCTGCTTCCTTTGTTGTAAATAAATATGCTTCCGAACAAACTGGTATTGTGTAACAGACACTTCCCGAGCTTAATTCTAGGAAAAGCAAGAGAGAAAAATAAAAACAGCCCACGGTTGTCAATCTTTGACAACCTTAATCCTGTGTTCTCCGATCAGAGATCCTGTCTAATACCTTTTTTTACCCTTATACGCTCGGCAGCGTCTATTGTCGGATGAGCACCGGGTAACAGCAACACAAGGAAATTCAACGGTCCTCTATCATGCCCAACCATTCAGTAGAATCTGTCAAAACAATTCACTCCCAGTTCCCCATCACTCTCGACCCCCTGCCAGCTCAACCCTTATGACCATCATTCATCTCCCAGATTTGTGTATCTCCGAGCAATCTGCCTTCCACCATCGCTTCTTCATGTTTGTGCTCCATATCTTGGAAAAGATGTGCTGGAATTGGCGAGGGTCCAGAGGAGGTTAGCCAGGATGATTCGAGGAACGAAGGGCTATTCATACGAAAAATGTTTGATGACTCTCTGCCTTTACTCGCTGGAATGCAGAAGGATGAGGGGTGACGTCATTGAAACCTTTCGACTGCTCAAAGGCCCAGACGGAGTAGAAGTGGAAAGCGAGAGTCCAGGACAAGGGGGTACAGCCTCAGGATAGATGGGCGCCCTTTCAAAAGAGAGATGCGGAGAATCTTCTTTAACCAAAAGGTGGTGAATTTGTGGAATTTGTTGCCACGGGCATCTATGGAGACCAAGTCGTTGGGATTATTGAAGGCAGAAATTGATAGTTCCTTGACTGGACACGGCATCAAAGGTTATGGGCAGAACATAGAAAATAGAACATAGAATAGTACAGAACATTGTAGGCTTCTCAGTCCACAATGTTGTGCGGACCCCCAAACCCTGACTCCCATATAAACCCTTACCTTAAAATCCTCCACATACCTGTCTAGTAGTCTCTTAAACTTCACTACTGTATCTTGCTCCACCACTGACACAGGCAGTGCATTCCACGCACCAACCACTCTCTGAGTGAAACTCCTTCCTCTAATATCCCCCTTGAACTTCCCTCCCCTTTCCTTAAAGCCATGTCCTCTTGTACTGAGCAGTGGTGCCCTGGGGAAGAGGCGCTGGCAGTCCACTCTGTCTATTCCTCTTAATATCGTGTACACCTTTATCATGTCTCAGCCTTCTTCTCTACAAAGAGTAAAGCCCTAGCACCCTTAATCTATGGTCATAATCCATACTCTCTAAACCAGTCAGCATCCTGGTAAATCTCCTCTGTACGCTTTCCTTTGCTTCCACATCCTTCCTAAACTGAGGAGACCAGAACTCTACACAGTACTCGACGTGTGGCCAAACTAGAGTTTTATAGAGCTGCATCATTACATCGCGTCTCTTAAACTCTATCACTCGACTTATGAAGGCTAACACCCCATTAACTTTCTTAACTACCCTATCTACCTGTGAGGCAACTTTCAGGGATCTGTGGACATGTATCCCCAGATCGCTCTGCTCCTCCTCACTGCCAAGTATCCTACCATTTACTTTGTACTCTGCCTTGGATTTTGCCCTTCCAAAATGTACCACCTCAGACTTCTCCGTGTTGAACTCCATCTGCCACTTCTCAGCCCACTTCTGCATCCTCTCAATGTCTCTAAGCAATCTTCGACAATCCTCTACACTATCTACAACACGACCAACCTTAGCGTCGTCTGCAAATTTGCCAAACCACCCTTCTACCCCCACATCCAGGTCGTTAATAAAAATCACAAAAGGTATAGGTCCCAGAACAGATCCTTGTGGGACACCACTAGTCACAACCCTCCAATCTGAATGTACTCCCTCCACCACAACCCTCTGCCTTCTGCACGCAAGCCAATTCTGAATCCACCTGGCCAAACTTCCCCGGATCCCATGCCTTCTGACTTTCTGAATAAGCCTAACCTAACGGAGTGGAAGGCCGGGAACTGCGGCTGAGTAGAAGAAAATTAAAGGATCAGCCATGATTGAATGGCGGAGCAGACTCGATGGGCCAGATGACCTAATTCTGCTCCTATGTCTTATGGTCTATCCCGCGCCAAGAATTCCGCTATTCTGAACACTCTCACAGAAGCCTTCATCCACAGCGGGTTCAAACTTGCAATTTGCTCCATCAACAAATACTTCCCACGAGTGAAAAAGTAATCTCCACTTGTGCACGAACATATCTCCCGGGAATGTTACATTTTTCAATGAGGGTGCAGGCGGTTTCAGAGATGTGGAAGGCGATAGGGGCCGGAGAAGGTTACAGAGACAGTGAGGGGTGTAGTAATTTAGATGGACACTGAGAACCAGTCCTTAATGTTGGAACAGCAATGGAAACGTGATCGACTTCATGCTCCAACCTGATGGCGTGAACATTGACTCCTCTAACTTCCGTTAATGCCCCTCCTCCCCTCTATACCCCATCCTGATATATTCAGTTTTCTTCCGACCTCCTCCTTTCTCTCTCTCTCTCTGCACATCAGTCTGCCTGTTCTCCAACTCCCTGTGGTGCTCCCCACCCCCCTCTTTCTTTCTCCCGAGGCCTCCCGTCCCATGATCCTCTCCCTTCTCCGGCTCTGTATCCCTTTTGCCAATCAACTTTCCGGCTCTCAGCTTCACTCCAACCCCTCCGGTCTTCCCCTGTCATTTGGCATTTCCCCTTCCCCCTCCTACTTTCAAACCTCCTTCTCTCTTTACTTTAAGTTAGTAACTGACGAAGGGTCTCGGCCCGAAACGTCGACAGCGCTTCTCCCTATAGATGCTGCCTGACCTGCTGTGTTCCACCGGCATTTCGTGTGTGTTGTTTGAATTGTGGTTAGCAGAGCTGGGACTTTTCTCTTTGGAGCGTAGAAGAATGAGAGGGGACTTGATAGAGGTCTGCAAGATTATGAGATGCATAGATAGGGTGGTTAGTCAGTACCTGTTTCCCAGGGCACCAATAGCAAACACCAGAGGGCATATGTACAAAATTAAGGGAGGGTAGTTTAGGGGAGACATCAGGGGTAAGTATTTTTACACAGAGGGTTGTGAATGCCTGGAATGACTTCCCAGCGATGGTGGTGGAGGCTAAAACATTAAGGGTATTTATGAGCCTCTTGAACAGGCACACAGATGAATGAAAAATGATGGGTAATGGGGTAGTGTGGGATTAGTACTTTTTTTAAGGATTATATGGTTCGGCACAACATGGAGGACTCCAATGTGTGGTTCTGGAGTGTCAGAGAGAGCGGACCCAGCTTCTCGTCCATCACTTTGACTATGTTCTCCGTAACTTCCTGAGCTACTTGACGAAAATCAGGGTCCAACGTGTTAGCCCAGCTAGGCCTTAGCTCAGGGCGAGCTCTCTGTGCAGTCCATATTGACCGCCATTTTAACTTTCTGGTGGCATGGTGTTGAAGCAGCTCAAAAGTAAAAACTCATGGATGTTCATGTTGTTAAATCCGACACTTGGGAATTAAAAACCATTGAAACGGATAGGTTTACATGCGAAATCATCAGAGTTACGGTGCTGAGCTCAGCAAAGCAGACTTCTCACTGCGCCTCCATCTTGAAAAGCCCCCGCATGCCTTCTTCACCACAGAGTCAACCTGGGCAGCAGATTTGAGTGACCTCTGGTGCTGCAGATACTAACGTCGTTCTCTTTCCGGCCACCACCGCCGATCTTCATCCTCTTCCTCGGTCCTGATCACCATTGCTTCTTTCTTTCTTCCATCGTGTGTGATGCAGGACCACAGCCTATTTTGTAACGATAAGCCGCAGCATCTGATTGAACGATATTATATTATAATTAATTCAGAACGACACAACCTGGCGGAGGTATGCTAATAGGAACAGGATGAAATGGCCGCTTGCCCGCTCGAACCTTGCCCCACCAGTCACTAATCAGCTCCAGATCTCATCTTCTGTCTCCTTTTGCCTGACACTGAATCCCCTGACTTTCAAACATTTATCTCCTCCCTGTCTTCGAATTGCTACAATCATGGGGGAGGTGCGGGGGCATGGAGGCGGCAGGCACGCAGTGAACATTCCGTGAACAGCTTCCTCCCCTCCGCCAGATGAGTTCAGACCGGACAATGAATCCATGAACGCAATCCCCACACTATGTTTCCACTCGTCCTGCAGGTGTCACAAGCTCGTCCCGAGCTCAGTACAACCAGCCCCTCATTCTGAGATAAACAACGGGACCTCATCTCACAAGTGTCAGCCTCTGATGTGTTCAGTCCCGTTTCGTCTGATTACAGATCCTGTCCGAAACTTTGCTTCATACCGACACTTCCCACAACATCTGATGTCGGATGTGTCCACACGGAAACATCAACACACCCGGCTCCTCCGGACTCCACAGGCGTTCCTAGGATCTGCGCCAGACTCTTCCGTCCCAGTTCTCAATCACCCTCGGTTCTCTGCCAGCTCACCGCCCCAACCGTTCAATCATGAATCTTTGCTCCTTCAATTCCCACCCAGGTATCAGCCTCCGATCTCCACACGGACAGGGAATTCCTAAATTCTGCACATCTCCCAGACGTTCTCACCCACAATGGATTCAATCTTGCAATTCAGACCCATACTTACCAAGAGTGAAACAAAAACTTCCCCACAACGGCGCCGTCAAGTGTCTCCGGGGAAATTAAATGTTTCACTAAGGGTGCAGGCCGTTTCAGAGATATGGAAGGTGACAGGGTTTGGGAGAGGGGTAAAGAGACTGTGGGGGGGGGGGGCTGAGAAGCCATTGTGATGGACACAGAGAGGCTACAGGGGCCAGGAGGGTTTTCGGAAACAGGGAGCTGTGTGGTACTTGCAGGATGTTACAAGAACAGGCCATCGTTGAGGAATGGAGGCGGTTCAGATTGAATGGTGCGGAGGCAGGAGACATTTACGAACAGGGATTAAGGAATCGGCAGGAGGGACTTTTACAGTGACATAGAGGGGTTTTGGGGCAGGAGGGGCACGACAGTCAGATCGTTACAGAGACAAGAAGGGGGTGAACATGCTGGGAGGGGTTTCAAAGATGCAGTTGTGTGAAGGTTGGAATCCCAGAGACGGAGACAGTATTCATCCAAGTGGGTGCACGGAATGCACTGCCAGCGACAGCGGGAGAGGCAGATACAACAGGATCTTTTAAAGGACTCATGGATTGGTACACGGATCTTTGAAAAACAGGGCCATGCGGCAGGAAAATTCTAGGCTGATTCTGGAGTAGGTAACCTGGTCGGCACAATATTGTGGCCGAAAGACCTGTAGCCTGCTGGTGATTTCCCTGTCTATGTCCTCTGTTTTGTGTTGTTTCCTCAAATCTCAGCGCTCTCCATTTGTTTTGTTTCCATAGTGACTGACGAGACTATACTGACTGTTTACAGTTGTGAAACAGAGTTCAGACTGGACAGACGGAGACTGATGAAGAGATTTGGGGGTGGAGTTTTGAAAATTGCATGAAACCGGAGCGTTCTGGAGCATTGGAGAGGGCGACGAGAAAGTTCACCAGGATGCTGCCTCGATCAGAGGACCGTGTGCGTTGAAGAGAGTTCGGTTAATCCTGTGCCATCCTCTCCGGGGTGTTGGAAGCCGCCCGGATATCGCTCACGGGTTTCCAACCGAGGGTCCATGGGCGCCTCGGTTATTGACAGAAATCTATGCAGTAAAACAGAAACTCAGGAATCACTGCGACTGAGGCTCATAATATTATGGGATGTACAGTTGAGGGAAACAATCAGAATAATTCACTCATTGTAGAATTGACAAATATTGGCGGTTATATATTAGAGGGGGGAAGGGTGAGATTTGAAGGAGGTGCATGGGGAAGTTTCTTTGCACAGAGTTTTGTGGCCCATTGGCACTCACATACTCTGAGATAAAGGGCTTTAAGAGGCTGGTCATCGCCTGAGTCAACTCGTGGCTCTGCAAAGATCTGAATCCCGCTGCAAGTTACCGACCACCACAATAGTTCAACGGTATTGCATTTGCAACTGGCTCTCCACCTGGTCTTCGATGAACAGCACAACAACCTACATCAGACAGACAGACAGACAGGCAGGCAGACAGACAGAGAGACAGACAGACAGAGATACTTTATTGATCCCGAGGGAAATTAGGTTTCGCTACAGCCGCACCAACCAAGAATAGTGTAGAAATACAGCAATATAAAACCATAAATAATTAAATAATAAGTTAATCATGGTAAGTGGAAATAAGTCCAGGACCTGCCTACTGGCTCAGGGTGTCTGATACTCCGAGGGAGGATTTGTAAAGTTTGAATGCCACAGGTAGGAATGACTTCCTATGACGCTCAGTGTTACATCTCGGTGGAATGTGTCTCTGACTGAATGTACTCCTGTGCCTAACCAGTACATTATGGAGTGGATGGGAGTCGTTGTCCAAGATGGCATGCAACTTGGACAGCATCCTCTTTTCAGACACCACCGTCAGAGAGTCCAGTTCCACCCCCACAACATCACTGGCCTTACGAATGAGTTTGTTGATTCTGTTGGTGTCTGCTACCCTCAGCCTGCTGCCCCAGCACGCAACAGCTATTGATTGCTACCAGATCAGAATTGAACACCATCATTACCTCAGTCCTCAGCAACATGATCCCAATTCCAGCCTCTAGGCGGCGCTCGTCACCTCGGTCCTTGATTCCCTCAGCAGCGGGCCACAGTCAGCCAGGATTGGAAATACCATCCCCACTTCACTGATCATCAGTGCAAGTACAGCAAAAGGATGCTGGCTTAACCGACTGCTCCAATCTCTCTACAATCAAGATTTTGTAGCTGGACAGATCAAACACGATCTACACAAATATACAACTGCAGATGCTGTGGATCAAAGAATACGTACGCAACGCTGGAAGAACTCAGCAGGTCAGGCAGCATCCGTGAGAAAAGAGGTCTCGGACCGAAACGCTGTCTACTCTTTTCTCACGGATGCTGCCTGACCTGCTGAGTTCTTCCAGCGTTGTGTACGTATTCTCAAACACCATCTATATGTTCATCACCTGACACAACGTTGCGCAAATTCTCAGAACCTTAACAGGAGCCACAATGTTGTGATGTAGTTGGGTTGGTTGAGTCGTGTTGCAACAGAGCACTGAATGTCAATACATTCAAGGAATTAAGTGTGTGCCTCAGGGAGAGGATTTCGGGGGAACACACACCAGTCCTCAACGATGGATCAGAAATGGAATGGTGACCAGTTTCATGGTTTTGGGTGTCAGCATCTCAGAGGATCCATCCCGTGACGGGCATATTGATAGAATGAGAACAAGGAGATTGATCTACTTCACTGGGAGGTTAAGAAGTCTTGGTATTTCACCAATGATTGGCTGAAAGTTCTACACACACACACACACACACACACACACACACACACACATCTCGGGAGGTACTCGGGAGCTGTCCGGCATTGGCCCCACCCATGGGTACACTGTGACCGATGTTGCAGAAGCGACAGACTCCAACATGTTGTCGCTTCTGAAGGATTGAATACTGTCAGGGACCCGGGTGGGTGGCAACAATTGGGTGATGCGGGTTCAGACTCCTCCGCATTCCTTGTAAATTGTCGAACACGTTTCTGAAAATAATCTGAGAGTTGTTTTCACACGCCCAGCAGTTACACACACACAATGCTCGAGGGACTCAACAAGTCTTGCAGAATACATGGAAGGACAGTGTTGCAGTCCAAAGCCCTTCACCAAGACTGGAAAAGAAATGACAAGAAACCAGCACAGGAATGTTGGGGGAGGGAAAGCGGGTCAAACTGAAACGCCAGTGATCGCGTCTTCAGCAGTAACTAGACTCTTGTTCAAATCCAGCTGACGTGCAGTTTACAAATCTAGTTTCTCCTCCGCGGATCGATCGATCGATCGATCGATAGATAGATAGATAGATAGATAGATAGATAGATAGATAGATAGATAGATAGATAGATAGATAGATAGATACTTTATTCATCCCCATGGGGAAATTCAAACTTTTTTCCAATGTCCCATACACTTGTTGTAGCAAAAACTAATTACATACAATACTTAACTCAGTAATAATATGATATGCATCTAAATCACTAACTCAAACAGCATTAATAATAGCTTTAAAAAAAAAGTTCTTAAGTCCTGGCAGTTGAATTGTAAAGCCTAATGGTATTGGGGAGTATTGACCTTTTCATCCTGTCTGAGGAGCATTGCATCGATAGTAACCTGTCGCTGAAACTGCTTCTCTGTCTCTGGATGGTGCTATGTAGAGGATGTTCAGGGTTTTCCATAATTGACCGTAGCCTACTCAGCGCCCTTCGCTCAGCTACCGATGTTAAACTCTCCAGTACTTTGCCCACGACAGAGCCCGCCTTCCTTACCAGCTTATTAAGACGTGAGGCGTCCCTCTTCTTAATGCTTCCTCCCCAACACGCCACCACAAAGAAGAGGGCGCTCTCAACAACTGACCTATAGAACATCTTCAGCATCTCACTACAGACATTGAATGACGCCAACCTTCTAAGGAAGTACAGTCGACTCTGTGCCTTCCTGCACAAGGCATCTGTGTTGGCAGTCCAGTCTAGCTTCTCGTCCAACTGTACTCCCAGATACTTGTAGGTCTTAACCTGCTCCACACATTCTCCATTAATGATCACTGGCTCCATATGAGGCCTAGATCTCCTAAAGTCCACCACCATCTCCTTGGTCTTGGTGATATTGAGACGCAGGTAGTTTGAGTTGCACCATATCACAAGGTCCTGTATCAGTTTCCTATACTCTTCCTCCTGTCCTTTCCTGACACACCCTACTATGGCCGTGTCATCAGCGAACTTCTGCATATGGCAGGACTCCGAGTTATATTGGAAGTCTGATGTGTACAGGGTGAACAGGACCGGAGAGAGCACTGTCCTCTGAGGCGCTCCAGTGCTGCTGACCACCGTGTCAGACCTACAGTCTCCCAACCGCACATACTGAGGTCTATCTGTCAAGTAGTCCACTATCCAATCCACCATGTGAGAGTCTACTCCCATCTCCGTTAGTTTGTGCCTTAAGATCTTGGGCCCAATACTGGCCCCAGCAGCCAGAAGAGCATCAGAGACATTGCAGATGTTCCAGAAAGCGGCTGGGGAAAGGTAATGTCCAGTTTGGGTGTGTTAAAGTACACGTGGAACACTGCCTACCGTCTGGGTGGGAGAACCAGCTGATGGTTTGGGTCCTGGTACCTTCATTCGGGATCTCAAACCCGAAACGCAGACTGCCTCTCTCTCCACAGCTGCTGCCTGAACCAGCGTGTCCTTACAGTAATTTGTGCCTATTCGAGGAAGAAATGACACTGGGACACAAAACACTGACGGGAGATCAGAAACAAAAGTTTTTTGCTGTGGCGCAGCTACAGAGTCCCGTGTTCAATCCCGCTCTCCGCCCTCTCTATCTCTCTCTGGGCGTTTATAAAGGGTTAATAAGGTTGCTGTGGGCCTGATTTCTGCAGCAGCAACCGGCTCCATCCTTTGTTGTAAATAAAGCTGGTTCTGAGCAAACTGGCATTGTGTAACCAACACTTCCCGAGTTCAATTCAACGAACACTTAATTGTACCAAAAACAATGGAAAAACATTTCACGACAGTCAACCTTTGACGTGCTTCATCCTGTTTTGTCAGATCAGAGACTTGTTTTGTACCTACAGTGTCCAGAACATCTGATGTCGGATGCACACATGGAGACAACAACGCAAGCGCTGGAGATGTTGGAAGTATCAAAAAGAAAAAGGAAATCCCGGAATACACTCAGGCTGTCGAGCAGCCTCCGTGGATAAGGAACGGTTAAGATTTCAAGCCGAAGATGCTCTGTCAGAACTGCTGCACGAGTCCCGTCGGCCCCATTTCCCTCTCTCTCCGGTGAAGGTTCATTTAATAAATTTATTGTTTCCCCACCTCCCAGTCCTGCATTGCAATATCGACTTCTGTTTTCCCTTCACAGATGCTTCCCGACCTGCTCACTGTCTCCATCAGATTCTGTTTCTGCCCCTTAATGTTATGTGACTTATACCCTGGGTAACTGGCTCCAAGATTAGTTCGTTCAGTATGTACAGCGGCTGTATTTTATTCACAAAGGGGTTGTTTCCTTAACTTCGTGAAATCAGGTTTGCACTGCTCGGGGATCTGTATTCTGAGAAACGCATCTACTTCTCAAAACGTCAGGAGTTTCACTCGACACTACGTCGTGACGTCAACTGAAGCAGCTACTGTGAAGAACGGCTTTGAGCGATCCTGCTGACAGGCCTGGGCACAGTATGACCCTCGGGTACCGAAGCAGATACGTCGACATGGCTCTCGGTAATTTGAACCTAATAGTTCCACCTGCTCTTTAGTTCTCCATGCTCTGGGAAACATGAAATACTCATCGCCGTAGGCTTAAATGAAGATATTAAATTTCCGGCAAATTGACTTCTAAATAAATCACTCCAGACCTTCCATGATATCTACAACTCTGCTGAATATTCACAATATCTTTTTTTTATACTTCTCATGACCGAAGTCTACAGAAGAGCACAGCGTGAAAATTACAAAATTTCAAAATAAAATTACTTGGATGTTTACGTTTAAGTGATCTTTACAGAAAGGCTGCTGTGTTTCCAAGTATAATTTCCACTTATTTAGCAACGTTGATAAATGACTCGATGGCATAATCCTGTTCGGTCTGCTGGTCATTTGCTCCCTTGCGCCATCTATAGTCAGTATTGGGAACTGACTGGACAGAACAAGTTAATTTCAGACTTGAGACAGTATTTTGAAAACAGAACCCTGCAGCTGAATCCTGATGTTGTCTGGCCCATCTACAACTTAAATAGAGATTGTATGCTGTTTCTGTGATCGGTAATATTGAATGTAAATTAATGTAGTGAGCAACCTGCGTACCTACAATTAACTTGCAGGTAGATCTCTGCACTGTCGCTGTTGCAATGAATATTGACAGCACGACTATAATTTCCTGTGTCATTTCTGTTCAGACGGGTTATGTTCAGACTAGGTTTTTTTTTCTGAAAACAGAGACATTAATGTTAGATGTCTTCTAATGATGTTCTTTCTGAATTGCGTCTTAGCGTTACAGGTGTATACAACTGTATCGTTGTTTTTCTGAGACTGTACGAGTTGATGTTTACATTGACACGAGACACGGGCTCTGCCAATAGAACTGAAAGAGGAATGGAATCACTCCTTTCTACTGCAGTCCAATCACATCAGCTGGGCTCGGTAGACCCAATTTGTATCCTGTCCAACATATTAGCCTGAATGGCAACCGAATTGGAGTTTATAAAAAGAAGTTCCCGGATATAATTCTACGAAATCATGGAGAGGATACGCTTCATTTTGTCCGCCTCTTTTTTTTCACTGCCGACTTAATTTAGTTTGCATAAGATTAGTTCATTCAGTATGTGCAGTGGCTGAATTTCATTCACAAATGGATCGATTCCTTAACGTCGTGAAGTCACGTCGGCGCTGCACGAAGGTCTGAACTCTGAGAAAGAGATCTGCTTCTGAAAACTTCAAGAGCTTCATTTCACAGTCAGCGGTGATTCCAAATGAAGCTGCCGGTGTGAAGAGAAGCGATGGGAAATCCTGCTTACAAACATGGGCACAGAATGTCCCTCTGTGACAGAGGCAGATAAACCGGCGCGGTTCTCCATTATTTTAAATGAAGAGTTAAAATGTTTTGGCAAGCATGGAACGTTATTCGCTGTAGACTTAAATGAACATCTGTGGAAATTTGACATAAATAAATCCCGGAACTTGACTTACAATTAAAAAGCCCTGAAGGACCTCTAGTATATCTGTTACTCTGCTCCACCTTCCCTATCCCTGATAAACAGTTTTTTCTTTAATATGACGAATAAAGTAGATAGAATAGAGCTGCAAAATAAAATTGCTCAGAAGTTGAAGCGGTGGTTGGAAGTTGAATATTGACGGAAACTTTCACTTGCCCTGTACTGTAATCTTTACAGAAAAGTCGCTGTGTTTCATGGTTACTTTGATCTCAATCTGCCAAGTATAATTTCTACGGTCAACGTTGTTTACCGACTCGGTGGGGTTGGCCTGGCCTGTCTGCACATAGGTTATCCCATTGCGCCATCTATTGTCAGCAGTGGGAACTGACTGGGCAGAACAAGATAATTTCAGGCTTGTAACGATACCTGTAACAGGTGGACCCTGAAGCTGAATCATGAAGTTGTCTGGTCCATCTTCAAAGGGAATCGATATGGTATGCTGTTTCTGTAATCAGTAATACTGAAGGCAATTTGATGTAATGAACCATCTGCAAACTTACAGTTAACATGCAGGTAGATCTCAGCTCTGTCACTACTGAACTCATTGTTTATCGTACATTTATATTTTCCTATGTCATTTCTGTGAACACGGGATATGTTCAGATTAGAATTTTCTGAATACTGAGACCTCCTTTCATTATCCTGAACGGGTTTGTTATCATTTGTCCATGTTCGTCTTTGAAGAATTCTCTTGTTCGTCACAAGTGACTTCAACTTTTTTTTTGATGACCGACGGCTCTGCACCTGCACTGTCCTGCTCTATGTGTGATATTAAATTGTTTTCACCCGAGGGAGAGTCACGAGCAAAGTGACTACCAACGATATAGGTACACCTATACACTCCTACACACAGGGGATTAGTGTGCAAACTTAAAGCACACGGTATTGGGGTTATAGTATTGATGTGCATAGAGAATTCGTTGGCAGACAGGAAGCAAAGAGTGGGAGTAAACGGGACCTTTTCAGAATGGCAGGCAGTGACGAGTGGGGTACCGCAAGGCTCAGTGCTGGGACCCCAGTTGTTTACAATATATATTAATGATTTAGACGAGGGAAGTGAATGCAACATCTCCAAGTTTGCGGATGACACTAAGCTCGGCGGCGGTGTTAGCTGTGAGGAAGATGCTAAGAGGATGCAGGGTGACTTGGATAGGTTAGGTGAGTGGGCAAATTCATGGCAGATGCAATTTAATGTGGATAAATGTCAGGTTATCCACTTTGGTTGCAAAAACAGGAAAACAGATTATTATCTGAACCGTGGCCGATTAGGAAAAGGCGAGGTGCAACGAGACCTGGGTGTATTTGTACACCAGTCATTGAAGGTAGGCATGTAGGTACAGCAGGCGGTGTTAAAGGCAAATGGTATGTTGGCATTCATAGCAAAAGGATTTGAGTACAGGAGCAGGGAGGTTCTACTGCAGTTGTACAAGGCCTTGGTGAGACCGCACCTGGAATATTGTGTGCAGGTTTGGACCCCTAATCTGAGGAAAGACATTCTTGCCATAGAGGGAGTACAGAGAAGGTTCAACAGATTGATTCATGGGATGGCAGGACTTTCATATGAAGGAAGACTGGATCGACTGGGCTTATACTCACTGGAATTTGGAAGATTGAGGGGGGATCTTATTGAAACGTATAAAATTCTAAAGGGATTGGACAGGCTAGATGCAGGAAGATTGTTTCCGATGTTGGGGAAGTCCAGAACGAGGGGTCTCAGTTTAAGGATAAAGGGGAAGCCTTTTAGGACCTGGATGAGGAAGAACTTCTTCACACAGAGGGTGAGGAATCTGTAGAATTCTTTTCCACAGGAAGCAGTTGAGTCCGGTTCATTGGCTAAACTTAAGAGGAAGTTAGATATGGCCCTTGTGGCTAAAGGGATCAGGGGGTATGGAGAGAAAGCAGGTACAGGGTTCTGAGTTGGATGATCAGCAATGATCAAACTGAATGGCGGTGCAGGTTCGGAGGGCCGAATGGCCTACTCCTGTACCTATTTTCTATGTTTCTATGTGACGTATTCATCACATAAATGTTCGGCCTTTGAGAAACCAGAGGTCCATGCGCCAGTAATCAGCAGAGGATCAGAGGTGGAGAGGGTCAGTAACTTTAAATTTCTGGGTACGACTCTCTCCGAGAACCAGTCCTGGAGCCCCCGTATAAATATCATTGCGAGGAAAGCACGCCAACACTTTTAAACCCGCAGGAGCCTGCCGAGTTTCGGCATCTCATCAAGTACCTCGGCAAACCGCTGCAGATATGTCGAGTGAAGAGTAATGACGGCCTGCAGTAAGATATCGTCTGGGAAGAAGAGGCACAACTGCACACTGTGATAACTGACGCCGGTGACAATACAGTGACAGCCGTTCTTCCATTGGCAAAGTTGGAAGAGCAACAGCACAGAAAGCAGGCGGCACAGTGTCACCACAAGGGGGCAGTGTCGGAATGAGGAGACGAGGTCAGAATGGGAGCAATGGTCACACGGTCCCTGAGCCGCTCAAACCTTGCAGTCTGATCTCACACCTCGTCTCCTTCTGTCTCCAGGATCTTTCCTGTCTCCTTAACCTCGCCCGGTCCGAATTGAAAACATTGCACAGACCGTGTATAATAATTAAAATGACACTGGCGATATACAGCGACAATTTCCGGAAGGCCACAAATGTACAAAATGTGCATTTTCTGAACTGTTATCGCCGCAGTCTTCTGCCAATGAAGCACAAAAACACTCGAATTCTCTACAGGCACCGGCGATCATACGACCTCCACATGAACAGTAAGGACTTGTCGAAGATGACTCCCAGCAATGCAAGTACTGCACCTGGAAGTGAGCGAAATTCCGCCAGAGAAGCGAGATCGACCAGGGGAGGACTGGGTGCGGTGGGCATCAGGCCAGAGTGAAGCTACGGGAACATAACCACTGTTCCATCGCATCTTCTTGGCCAATGTACATTCATTAGAGAGCAGAGCACTGGGCCTAAGGACAAGATTGCTGTTTCGAGGGGACACAAAGGATTTCTGAGTCCTCTCTTTCACCGAGACGGCTCACTGACACACTCTGAATGTCGTGCTCCAGCCCAAAGGGTTCTCAGCCCACCAGGCAGACCGATAGGCTGCATCAGATAAGAACAGAGCAGTGGCGACTCCTTCATGATAAACCATGGATTCGGAGCGCAACTGGGTGTCTCTTCCATGTCCACTCAATATGTGTTCCGATCCTCTAATTGAGGAACCCCAATCGCTCTTCCACTCCCCTTTCACCATCCCCTTCTGGGCCACAGGGCCAGTCTCAGTACCTTCCTCCCGGTAATCTCCACAACCGGCAACCCACCAGATGCATCTGAAGGGGTACACCTATGATTGAGGGGTCCGGCCACAAGGGGGCAGAGATCCATCTGTTTATCTCTTTTGCCTCTCCTGCAGGTCACACATGATACTGCCCCCTTCATCTCGGGGTGATTCTCTCTCTGTAGCTTCTACCTGTCACCTCCTCATTGTCCCGTGTGAGACAAAACTCAAGGAACAGCAGCTCCCGTTACTTAACATGCTCCCTCAGGAGCTACCGGATGCACTTTGTGCAGATGTGTTTATGAGGAATAGAAGTGGTATCTCAATGTCGTTGAATCTCACACAAGGAGCATGACACTGACTCCGCATCTATTTTCAGCGTACTAGCTATGTAATTAAAAAAAATCAACTTACTTGAAATTTCATTCCTGACTTCGAGCATATGGCTGAGTTTGTTCAAGCGTGTTCTCGCCTAAGCCTGTTTCACAAAAGCCGGACCACTCCAACAATTCACCACTCCAGCAATGGCCGTTCCAACAATGGAGAGTCCTTTTTATTAATGCTTTTTGAGACGGTGATTTAGATGCATATCATTTTTTTTTTACTGAGTTAGGTATTGTATGTAATTAGTTTTGCTACAGCAAGTGTATGGGACATTGGAAAAAAAGTTGAATTTCCCCATGGGGATGAATAAAGTATCTATCTATCTATCTATCTATCTATCTGGCTGGCCAATTCAGAGAAGTCCCGTCATTGCTGTCATAACCGCCAGGTGGCGCAACGAGTCCTTAGTTCATCAATAAGTATTATATGCATAAAATGTACAAAGTATTTAGGTAAGTAAACAAGCGAATGAAAGAATAAATAAATCAATTAATGGAAAAGTAAATGAACTAACAAATGAAAAATGAATTATTTGGTCGCTTTCATGGGTCCATGGACCGTTCAGAAATCTGATTGCAGAAGATATCGGTAAATCTATGAGCGTGGGTCATCAGAGTCATTTATCTACTTCCAGGTGGCGGTAACGACAAGAGAACATGTCCTGGATGACCTACCATTAGAAAATCTCTTCAAGCTTTGTGGGCCGAAGGGCTGTTATTGTGCTGTAGGCTTTCTGTGTTTCTATCACCTAATGGAATACAGCCGCTGACGTGCCTTTCTTTGAGAATGTATAACTATGTGAGGCCAAGCAGAAATTCTCACAGAGGGAGCTTAAACCTGCTAACCCTCACAACCGCCGACACTTCATTCTCTGTCTTCGCGCTCTGCGCTCCAGTCAGCTCCGCATGTTCAGATAACTGGCCCGAGGAATCTCTCATTGAGAACACAAAATGAGGCTCGCTCTCCAAATGTAACAGAGACAGGCGCCGCTCTCTCGGGATCGCGTGGATGACGTTCACTTTACTCTCTCTCTCTTTCTCTTCATGTCGGTGGGTGAGAGAAACTCTCTTTGAGATTATTATCGGATTCAACACAGCAGCAGATATTTCTAGAACAGCACACAGGATTTGATGTAAGTTTGAGCAAAGTACAGAGTCTCTGATCCAATCAGCGCTGCCGCTTGTGACGTCAGAATCCAGATATCTGACCCGCAAACCAGGAAGTGCGGCTCAGTCTCCGAGTGTAACAGAGATCGGCGCTGCTCTCTCGGGATGTCGGGACTGCCCTTCGCAGCTCTCGTTCTTTGTCTCCACATAACGGCGGGTGAGGATCACTCTCTCGAACAGTCAGCGGTCAGATAATCAACAGAGCGACGGGTAGTTAGTTGAATGAAGATGAGATCATGATTGTCCACCTTACTGAGCTAAGAACAGATCCCTGGTATCTGTACAGATTGAGTTAAGTGCAGTTCCCAAGTCTATCGGCGTCTGTCGCTTTTCCCTCATATGATTTTCTCTTTCTCAGGTGAGTCCCAGCAGTTTACTATTATCGTTGAGCACAGCCAGATAAATGTCACCGCTGGGGCTGATGCGCTTTTTTCAGTCCGGCCGTCGTCCAACATCAGCAGTGGAAGCTGGAGTTTTAATGGGAAAACAGTCGCCCTGTGGATCGATCAGACCGGGTCTGTAAGTAATCCGTACAGATCGCGGGCAGAGTTATTTTTACCCAACGGGACGCTGCTGCTGAAGTCGGTGAACGTGATAGACAGCGGGGAATACCGTGTGACTATGGTTCCAACTAGCGGCTCCCAAATCTCAGCGATCGTCACTCTGCGTGTCACTGGTAAGTGAGACAGAGTCATGTGATCTCAGACTATAACTTTCATTTTATTCCTGTGGTGAAAGAATATAATACAACCTTTACGGTGGTGGCAGAACCTGGACTCCAGTGAACTCTGCCAGACCTGCTCTCGGACTGTTCAGTTCTCACTGTTGTGCGTGGCTGTGTATCCCCGTTTCTGTTTGCAGGCTGCTCGCACTTGTCCGTGCCGGATGTCAGTTCCGTCTTCAAGACCATCAAGTAATCATTTTTGCTGTATTTTACTCTATTTTTGAAAACGGACTGTTTCTCCAGTCAGCTGGAAATGATTAATTCTAAATCATCTAGCGGAAAGTTTAACGATGTTCCCCTCCCCAGTGCCGCCCACATGTCTATGGCAGTATAGAAACATAGAAACATAGAAAACCTACAGCACAATACAGGCCCTTGGGCCCACAAGGCTGTGCCGAACATCTCCCTGCCTTAGAAATTATTAGGCTTACATATAACCTCCATTTTGCTAAGTTCCACTTACCTATCCAAAAGTCTCTTTAAAGCCCCTATCGTATCCGCCTGCACCACCGTTACCGGGAGCCCATTCCACGCACTCACCACTCTCTGCCTAAAAGACTTACACCTGATTCTCCTCTATACCTACTCCCCGGCGCCTTAAAACTGTGTCCTACTACGGCAACTATTTCAGCCCTCTGACTATCCACACAATCAATGCTTCTCATCATCTTGCACAGCTCTATCAGGTCACCTCTCATGCTCCGTCCCTCCAAGGAGAAAAGGCCGAGTTCACTGAACCTGTTTTCATTAGGCATGCTCCCTAATCCAGGCAACAACCTTGTAAATCTCCTCTGCACCCTTTCTATGGGTTCCACATCCTTCCTGCAGTGAGGCGACCAGAATATTAACAGCATTCTGTAGTTTTATCTCTGATCTGTGCATCTGTAGTAATTTGCTTTAAGCAGAATATATCTCCTTGGAGCCATCATTTTAGCACAGTCCGTTACACGTGATACATGATCTGTGGTATTTTTACAGAAGCCGTATCCAGGCCCAACACCACATCGAATGACGCTGACTCGGTAGAACACAATGACACAGTTAGTTTGGAGTGCACGGCAAGAGGGGGACATGCTTCCTATTCGTGGTTAATGAAAAGCAGGACAGTTAGCTCTGACATTTCGATTACCGTGAGCAGCACATCGACTGAACGTTTACCGCCAGTATCACTGTATTAGCCCATGTGTCCAACACTGATTATATTTTAAATGGAGAAATAAACAACAAAAGAGAAGTCCTTTGTGTAGAATTGTCTAAAGGTTAATTTAGAGGTTGAGTCTGTTGTGAGGAAGGTAAATGCGATGTTAGCATTCATTTCAAGAGGACAAGAATATAAAAGTAAGCATATAATATTGAAAGTTTATAAAACACTGGCGAGGATTCAATTGGAGTATTGTGAGCAGTTTTGGTCCCTTGCCCGAGAATGGATGTGCTGAAATTGGAAAGGGTTCAAAGGGGGTACACGAAAATGATTCCAGGATTGAAAGACTTGTCATAATATGAGCCTTTAATGTCTCTGAGTCTGTATGCACTGGAATCCAGAAGAGTTCAGAGGCAGGAAACTGTCTATCAGGTCAACCCACATTCTTCTAAATTCCAGTGAATACAGACCAAAAGTATCAAATGTTAGTCATATGAAAACAATAGACTCATGTGAGTGAACTTCCTTTGAAGCCCTTCAGGTTCAACACATCCTTTCCAAGAACAGTGCCCCAAATCTGCTCACAATACTCCCGGTGAGGCCTCACTGTGTTAAAAAGCTGAAAGGTCACGTCTTTGCTTTTACAATCTCGTCCACATGAAATGAATGCTAACATCGCCTTCTCCCCGTATTCCTTGAGGCCCTGACCAATAGAAAATCTATCAACCTCTCCGTTAAATATACTTAAAGACTTGGTCTCCACCCCTGCTTGTGGCAAGCAATTCCACGGATTTACTAACTCTTCCGAAGAAATACCCTTTCAGCTCCCTTCTGAAATGACGTTTCTCTATTATTAGCTGTGTCATCTTGACGTTGACTCTCCCACAACAGGAATCATCCTCCCCACATCCACTCTATCTGTGTCTTCTGGTCCTAGACTCCCCCACTATAGGAAACATCCTCTCCACATCCACTCTATCTGTGTCGTCTGGTCCTAGACTCCCCCACCATAGGAAACATCCTCTCCACATCCACTCTATCTGTGTCCTCTGGTCCTAGCATCCCCCACTGTAGGAAACATCTTCTCCACATCCATTCTATCAGTGCCCTCTGGTCCTAGACTCCCCCACTGTAGGAAACATCCTCTCCACATCCACTCTATCTGTGTCCTCTGGTCCTAGCATCCCCCACTGTAGGAAACATCTTCTCCACATCCATTTTATCTGTGCCCTCTGATCTGAGACTCCCTGACTAAAGGAAACATCCTCTCCAAATCCACTCTATCTGTGTCCTCTGATCCTAGACTCCCACACTATAGGAAACTTCCTCTCCACATCCACTCTATCTGTGTCGTTTGTTAGGAGTTAGGAGGATGGTTAGTCTGAGACCTTATTCTCAGAGCGTGGGAGGCCGTGGAAACATCCTCTCCACATGCGCTAACAAGGCATCTCACCATTCGATAGTTGTCTGTGAGGTCACCCCGCATTCTTCTGAATTCCAGTGAATACAGACCCAAAGTCATCAAATGCTCTTTATATGAAAATCATTCAATGATAGACTCATATGAGTGAATTTCCTTTGAAGCCGTTCAGCTTCAACACATCCTTTCCAAGAAAAAATGACCTTAATTTGCTCACAGTACTCCGGGTGAGACCTCACTGGTGCTTAAATGTTAAACGAATACATCGTTACTTTTGCAATGCGAACATTGCATTTGCCTTTCTCACCACAATATCAACATGAACATTAACCTTTACTGCATCTTGCTCAACGACTCCCATGTCTCAATGCACTTCAATACTTTGTATTTTCCCTCCACTTGGGGAATATTCATCTCTCATTTATTCAAACGAAGTGCACGACCGTTCGTTAGCCGTCACTGTATTCCCTCTGCCATTTCTTTGGCCATTCTCCTCATATGTTTTTAGAAGGATTTAAATAAGATTTACAACGAGATTTACAAGGATGGTAAACACGAGGAAGTCTGCAGATGCTGGAAATTCGAACAACAACACACACAAAATGCCGGTGGATCACAGCAGGCCAGGCAGCATCTATAGGGAGAAGCGCTGTCGACGTTTCGGGCCGAGACCCTTCGTCAGGACTTGCAAGGATGGTGTCTAGATTGGGGAGCATGCCTTATGAAAGTAGGTTGAGTGAACTCGGCCTTTTCTCCTTGGAGTGACGGAGGATGAGAGGTGACCTGATAGAGGTGTACAAGATGATCAGGGGCATTGATCGTGTGGATAGTCAGGGGCTTTTTCCCAGGGCTGAAATGGTTGCCACGAGAGGTGTGTAAGATCATGAGAAGCGTTGGTCGTGTGGATAGACAGATGCTTTTTCCCAGTGCTGAAATAGAACATAGAACATAGAAGGGTACAGCACATTACAGGCAGTTCGGCCAACAATGTTGTGCCGACCCTCAAACACTGCCTCCCTTATAACCCTTCACCTTAAATTCCTCCATGTACCTGTCTAGTAGTCTCTTAAACTTCACTAGTGTATCTGCCTCAGGCAGTGCATTCCACCCATCAAACCACTCACTGAATGAAAAACCTTTCTCTAATATCCTCCTTGAACTTCTCTCCCCTTACCTTAAAGCTATGTCCTCTTGTACTGAGCAGTGGTGCCCTGGGGGAGTGGCGCTGGCTGTCCACTCTGTCTATTCCTCTTAATATCTTGTACACTTCTATCATGTCTCCTCTCATCTTCCTTCTCTCCGAAGAGTAAAGCCCTAGCTCCCTTAATCTCTGATCATAATCCATACTCTCTAAAGCAGGCAGCATCCTGGTAAATCTCCTCTGTACCCTTTCCAATGCTTCCACACCCTTCCTATAATGAGGTGACCAGAACTGGACACAGTACTCCCAGTGTGGCCTAACTAGGGTTTTATTGAGCTGCATCATTACATCGCGCCTCTTAAACTCTGTCCCTCGACTTATGAAAGCTAACACCCCATAAGCTTTCTTAACTACCCTGTCTACCTGTGAGGCAAATTTTAGGGATCTGTGGACATGTACCCCCAGACCCCTCTGCTCCTCCACACTAACAAGTATCCTGCCATTTACTTTGTACTCTGCCTTGGGGTTTGTCCTTCCAAAGTGTACCACCTCACACTTCTCCGGGTTGAACTCCATCAGCCACTTCTCAGTCCACGTCTGCATCCAATCAATGTCTCTCTGCAATCTTCGACAATCCTTTACATGATCTACAACACAACCATCCTTTGTGATGTCTGCAAACTTTCCAACCCACATTTCTACCCTCATATCCAGGTCGTTAATAAAAATCACGAAAAGAAGAGGTCCCACAACCGACTCGTGTGGGACACCACTAGTCACAACTCTCCAATCCGAATGTACTCCCTACAACACGACCCTCTGCCTTCTGCAGGCAAGCCAATTCTGAATCCACCTGGCCAAAGCTCCCAGGATCCCATTCCTTCTGACTTTCTGAATAAGCCTACCGTGTGGAACCTTGTCAAATGTCTTACTAAAATCCATGTAGGTCACATCCACTACACTACCCTCATCTATATGCCTGGTCACCTTCTCAAAGAACCCTATCAAGCTTGTTAGGCACGATGTGCCCTTCACAAACCATGCTGACTGTCCCTGATCAGACCATGGTTCTCCAAATGCCCATAGATCCTATCTCTAAGAATCTTTTCCAACAGCTTTCCCAACACAGACGTAAGGCTCACTGGTCTATAATTACCCGGACTATCCCTACTACCTTTTTTGAACAAGGGGACAACATTCGCCTCCCTCCAATCCTCCCGTACCATTCCTGTGGACAACAAGGTCATAAAGATCCTAGCCAGAGTTTCAGCAATCTCTTCCCTCGACTCGTGGAGCAGCCTGGGGAATATTCCGTCAGGCCCCGGTGATTTATCCGTCCTAAAGTATTTTAACAACCCCAACACATCCTCTCCCTTAATATCAACATGCTCCAGAACACCAACCTCACTCATATTGTCCTCACCGTCATCAAGTTCCCTCTCAGTGGTGAATACCGAAGAGAAGTATTCATTGAGGAGTTCGCTCACTTCCACAGCCTCCAGGCACATCTTCCCATCTTTATCTCTAATCGGTCCGACCTTCCCTCCTGTCATCCTTTTGTTCTCCGCATAATCGAAGAAAGCCTTGGGGTTTTCCTTCACCCAACTCGCCAAGACATTCTCATGCCTCCTTCTTGCTCTTCTCAGCCCCTTCTTAAGCTCCTTTCTTGCTACCCTATATTCCTCAATAGATCCATCAGATCCTTGCTTCCTAAACCTCATGTACGCTGCCTTCTTCCACCTGACTAGATTTTCCACTTCACTTGTCGCCCATGGTTCCTTCACCCTACCATTCTTTATCTTACTCACCGGGTCAAATTTATCCCTAACATCCTGCAAGAGATCCTTAAACATCGACCACATGTCTATAGTACTTTTCCCTGCAAAAACCTCATCCCAATTCACACCTGCAAGTTCTAGCCTCACAACCACATAAGTTGCACTTCCCCAAATTAAACGTTTTCCTGTCCTCTCTGATTCTATCCTTTTTCGTGATAATTTCCTTTTCCAAAATAATGCTAAAAGCCAGGGAGCGGGGATAACTGTCCCCCAGATGCTCACCCACTGACAGATCTGTGACCTGACCCGGTTCGTTACCTAATACTAGATCTAGTATGGCATTCCCCCTCGTCGGCCAGTCAACATCCTGTGACAGGAATCCATCCTGGACACACTTAACAAACTCTGCCCCATCTAAACCCTTGGAACTAATCAGGTGCTAATCAATATTAGGGAAGTTAAAGCCACCCATGATAACAACCCTGTTAGTTTTTGCACCTTTGCAAAATCTGCCTCGCAATCTTCCCCTAGGTATCTCTGCTGCTACCAGGGGGCCTATAGAATACCCCCAGTAAGGTAACTGCTCCCTTCCTGTTCCTGACTTCCACCCATACTATCTCAAAAGAGGATCCTGCTACATTACTCACCCTTTCTGTAGCTGTAATAGTATCCCTGACCAGTAATGCCACCCCTCCTCCCCCCCCCCCCCATGCCTTTTAAAGCACTGAAATCCAGGAATATTGAGAATCCATTCCTGTCCTGGTGCCAGCCAAGTCTCCGTAATGGCCACTACATCATAATTCCATGTATGTATCCAAGCTCTCAGTTCATCACCTTTGTTCCTGATGCTTCTTGCATTGAAGTACACACACTTCAGCCCTTCTACCTTACTACCTTTACACCCTTTACTCTGCTTCTCTTTCCTCAAAGCCTCTCTATGTGTCAGATCTGGCTTTACTCTATGCACTTCTTTCACTGCTCTATCGCTCCGGGTCCCATCCCCCTTGCAAATTAGTTTAAACCCACCCGAACCAGGCTGGCAAACCTACCTGTAAGGATAGTGCTCCCCCTCGAGTTCAGGTGCAACCCATCCAATCTGTACAGGTTCCATCTTCCCCAGAAGAGATCCCAATGGTCCAAAAATCTAAAACCCTGCCCCCTGCACCAACTCCTCAGCCACACATTCAACTGCCATCTCATCCAATTCCTACCATCACTATCACGTAGTACTGGCAGCAATCCTGAGAACACCACCCTTGAGGTCCTGTTCTTCAGCCTTCTACCTAGTTCCCGAAACTCACCCTTCAGGACCTCATCCCTCTTCCTGCCTATGTCGTTGTACCAACATGTATCACGACTTCTGGTTGCTTTCCCTCTCGTACCAGGATTTCAAAGACATCCCGGACCCTGGCACCCGGGAGGCAACAAACCATGCGGGTTTCCTTCTCACGTCCACAAAATCTCCTCTCTGCTCCCCTGACTATAGAGTCTCCAATGACGACAGCTCTCCTCCTCTCCGTCCCACCCTTCTGCACCACAGGGTCAGACTCAGTGCCAGAGGCCCTGCCATCGTGGCTCACACCTGGTCGGTCGTCCTCACCAACAGCATCCAGGACGGTAAACTTATTATTCAGGGGAATGGCTACAGGGGCGCTCTGCACCTCCTGTCTACTCTCCTTCGCTTTCCCCCCTCGGCCTGTCACCCAATGACCTGCTTCCAGCAGCCTAGGTGTGACTACCTCCCTTTAGCTCTCGTCTATGACTGCCTCATTCTCCCTTATGAGTCGAAGGTCATCCAGCTGCTGCTCCAGATTCCTCACACGGTCTTCTAGATGGTTCAGCCGCAAGCACTTCTGGTAGATGTCACTGCGGGAGAGGGGAGTTCCCCGAAGACTGCCACATCTCACAGGAGAGGCACATCACCGTCTCAGGAGGCAGTGTAAAGCCTAACAGCGAGCAAGCTCCTCCTGCGCCTCTTCTCGTCGAAACCTCTCGAGTCAAAGCCTCAACGCTCCACTGCTTCATTGGCCGCTCCGCTTGCTACCGCCCTATTTATTTCTTTGAGCTTTTAAAACTGCTTGGTCACCCGAACTCGAATGCCCAATCGAGCTGCTTTCTGCTGAGTCTGGGCTATTCTAATCAGCTGGCTTCTACTGATCTATTCAAATCTTGATTGACTTGATTGCACTGGAATTTATAAGGCTGAGAGGGGGTGTGATTGAAACATATAAGATTATAAAGGGATTGGACACGCTGGAGGCAGGACACATGTTCCCGCTGATGGGTGAGTCCAGAACCAGAGGCCACAGTTTAAGAATAAGGGGTAGGCCATTTAGAACAGAGATGCGGAAAAACTTTTTTCACCCAGAGAGTGGTGGATATGTGGAATGCTCTGCCCCAGAAGGCAGTGGAGGCCAAGTCTCTGGATGCATTCAAGAGAGAGTTAGATAGAGCTCTTATAGATAGTGGGGTCAAGGGATTGGGGAGAGGGCAGGAAAGGGGTACTGATTGTGTATGATCAGCCATGATCACAGTGAATGAAGGTGCTGGCTGGAAGGGCCGAATGGCCTGATCCTGCACCTATTGTCTATTGCACAGTCCAACTGCCAAAACTGCCAGAATTTCTCGAGTCAAGGCCTCAAATCTCCACTCCTCCACTGGCCCACTCACTCTCTAGCCGCTTATGATAAGAAGGTATTCGAGCAACGATCTATATTCTCATCCCTATTCTGCAGACAGATTTTCCACTTGCGTTAGATGCAGCGGCAAAACAATTATATCCGTCAAATCAGAACGTGCTGCATCTGGGACGGGGTCAATCACTATTTACCCCTATTCGGCTGTTTCAGACCCCTGTGTTACTTTAATGGTTCATCACATCACTAATTTGGACAACGCCTCATACTTGTCCACTTATCGCCGACTGACACGGGCATTTATACTTGCGACGCGTTTACCAAAGTCATCCAACGGTTTAGCTCAACTGCACGGAAATATTTCCTCTTAGGTATAGTATGTATTACGCCGAGAGACGGTCGAAAAGTGCCGGAGTTGTGCATCCAAGAACAGAGAGTTTCAATGATCAGCATCGACATAGGTAGGAAAATGGAGGAGGTACTGAAAACAGACTACAGGGAGTTAGGAAGGAAGTTGAGAATCAGGACCACAAAGGTAGTGATCTCGGGATTACTGCCAGTGCGATGTGACAGTGAGCATAGGAATAGAATGAGGTGGAGGGTAAATGCGTGCCTTAGCGACTGGAGCAGGGGGGCAGGGATTCAGATTTCTGGATCATTGGACCTCTTCTGGGACAGGTGTGACCGGTACAAAAAGGACAGGTTGCAATTGATTCCCAGGGTGACCAATATCCTGGTGGGGAGGTTTGCTAAGGCTACTGGGGAGAGTTTAAACTTGAATTCCTGACGGGTGAGAGCCAAACTGAAGAGACTGGAGAAGAAGCGGCTGGCTCACAAATAGACAGTGTGAGACGGAGGAAAGGCAGGTGATAGAGAAGGGACACGCTGAGCCTAAATGTTTATTCAAAATGTCTATTTTAACGCAAGGAATGTCGTGAACAAGGCGGATGAGCTTAGAGCGTGGATCAGTACTTGGAGTTATGATGTGCTGGCCATTACAGAGACGTAGATGCCTCGGGGCAAGAATGGTTACTTCAAGTGCCGGGTTTTAGATGTTTCAGAAAGGACAGGGAGGGAGGCAAAAGAGGTGGGACGTGGCACTGTTGATCAGAGATAGTGTCACGACTGAAGACAAGGTGGACGCCATGGAGGGATTATCTACGGAGTCCCTGTGGGTGAGGGTAGTAACAGGAAGGGTCAATAACTTTACTGGGTGTTTTATAGGCCTCCCAGTATTAACAGCGATATCGAGGAGCAGATAGGGAAACAGATCCTGGAGGGGTGTAATAATAACAGAGTTCTCGTATTGGGAGATTTTAATTTCCCAGATATCGATTGGCATCTCCGCAGAGCAAGGGGTTTAGATGGGGTGGCGTTTATTAGGAGTGTTCAGGAAGGTTTCTTGACACAATATGTAGATAGGTCTACAAGAGGAGAGGCTTTACTTGATCTGGTATTGGGAAATTAACCTGGTCAGGTGTCAGATCTCTTAGTGGGAGTGCATTTAGGAGATAGTGATAAATTGGAAACAGATCTTCTCAGGGGAAGGTACGGAAGAAATGTGGCAAATGTTCAGGGGATATTTCCGTGGGGTTCTGAATAGGTCTGATCAGGGACAGTCAGCATAGCTTTGTGAAGGGCAGATCGTGTCTAACAAGCCTGATGGAGTTCTTGCGATTGCGTGATGGGTGATATTAAGTTGGGAACTGCGCAGGGACTAAACAGAGGGATTTTACCGAATATGGGTCATGTGAACTAAGGGGAGAGAGGATCGATAAGACAGTTCTCTTTTGAAGTACTTAAGACCGACTGGTGATCGTAAAGAGTTGAACGGAACGGTGAGGTGCAGACACAAGATGTAATTGTTAGTCAGTTTCCAGGGCAGAGAAGGCAACACTACGGGACCTTAGTTAAGATGAAAGTGGATTCATTTCAAGGGGAGGCGAGGAACAATGATCTCACACAGAGCTTGATGCTGATGTAGAAAGATCAGCCGGAGGGATTGGGAGATGCGGACGCATTCGGGTTGTTTAAAATCGATTTGGTCAGATGCGATGAAACAAGGGCGAGTAAATGCTACCACCTCAGGCAGAATATTCGGTAGGATAAACCAGTTGGGGCAAAGGTCCTGATTCAGCTTTGTGTGACTCTGACAGTTACTGTGTCTTTGCTGAACCAACCGCTGATTTGTACATTATGCACGTTGAGATCAGAGGCAAAGATGTTGAAACACCAGCTCGCAGACCGTTGCCTGTTTGGTCCTGAAAAGCTGACGCAGTTTCCGAAATTGCGCAGCATCTATCCTGAACATGTCCTCTTCTCGGAAGGTATGAACACGTTGACTGGAAATGTGCATCAGTGGTGGAATGAATTGCAACAGTAGGTTGCTAAGATACAAACCGCAGTTTCGTGTGGGTTTGACTTCCCTCACAGGAGGGGGCGGAAGTGTGGAGCGCGTTGATTAGAGGAGTACTGATCCGACCATGGATTCAAAACTCTCATCACTGTCAACTCCAACGGCAGTTACAGACCAACAAGTGGTGTGCGTGAGGGGCCCTTGCTGTTCCAATGTATTTCCGTGTTTCCCTGTTGGAAACTCTGCAAGCATAAACACCAGTGTGAATCAAGGACAGGGCAGGAATGGAGAGCGTTGCCCAACTGTTAAAATAACTGTAAAAGAGGAAGATATGAAATTGAGCTGCAAGATTTCCTCTTGCGAAAGAAACGGGGACAGCTGGCGGCCAATTTCAGTAACTTCTCAGTCAGGATGCGGGAATGACGGTGTTAAATGCTGAGCTGCAGCCGATGAACAACGTCCTGTCATTGGTGTTTGCATTGTCCAGATGACATTAGGTCGCCTGGCACCTAAGCACAGGATAGTGATTGTGGAAGATTTTAATATTCCACACATAGATTGGGAAGCCCACACTGTAAAAGGGCTGGATGGTTTGGAGTTTGTAAAATGTGTGCAGGATATTTATTTATTTTTTGCAGCAATACATAGAGGCACCAACTAGAGAAGGGCAGTGTTCGATCTCCTGTTAGGGAATGAGAAAGGTCAGGTGACGGAGGTATGTGTTGTGGAGCACTTCGAGTCCAGTGATCGCAATGCTATTAGTTTCAATATAATTGTGGAGATGGGTAAGACTGGACCCAGGGTTGAGATTTTCGATTCGAGAAAGGATAACTTTGAGGAGATGGGAAAGGATTTAGAAGGAGTGGATTGGGACAACTTGTTTTATGGGAAGGATAAAATAGAGAAATGGAGGTCATTTAAAGGTGAAATTTTGAGTGTACAGAATCTTTATGTTCCTGTTAGGTTGAAAGGAAAGGTTAAAAGTTTGAGAGTACCATGGTTTTCAAGGGATATTGGAAACTTGTTCGTAAAAAAGAGATATCTGCATAAATACAGGAAACATGGAGGAAATGAGGTGCTCGAGGAATATAATGAAAGTAAAATGAATCTTATGAAAGAAATTAGAAAAGCTAAAAGAAGATACGAGGTTGCTTTGGCAAGTAAGGTGAAAATAAATCCGAAGGTTTTCGATAGTTATATTAATAGTAAAAGGACAGTGAGGGATAAAATTGGTCCCTTAGAGAATCAGAGTGGTCAGCTATGTGTGGAGCCGAAAGAGATGGGGGAGATTTTGAACAATTTCTGTTCTTCGGTATTCACTAAGGAGAAGGATATTGAATTGTGTAAGGTAAGGGAAACAAGTAGCGAAGTTATGGAAACTATGACGATTAAAGAGGTGCAAGTATTGGCGCGTTTAAGGGATATAAAAGTGGATAAATCTCCGGATCCTGACAGAATATTCCCTAGGACCTTGAGGGAAGTTAGTGTAGAAATAGCAGGGGCTCTAACAGAAATATTTCAAATGTCATCAGAAACGGGGATGGTGCCAGAGGATTGGCGTATTGTTCATGTGGTTCCATTGTTTAAAAAGGGTTCTAAGAGTAAACCTAGCAAATATAAGCCTGTTAGTTTGACATCAGTGGTGGGTAAAATAATGGAAAGTATTCTTAGGGATGGTATATATAATTCTCTGGATAGACAGGTTCTGAGTAGGAACAGTCAGCATGGATTTGTGCGTGGAAAGTCATGTTTGACAAATCTTATTGAATTTCTTGAAGAGGTTACGAGGAAAGTTGACGAAGGTAAAGCACTGGATGTTGTCTACATGGACTTCAGTAAGGCATTTCACAAGGTTCCGAACGGAAGATTAGTTAGGAAGGTTCAATCTTTAGGTGTTAATTTTGAAGTAGTAAAATGGATTCAACAGTGGCTGGATGGGAGATGCCAGAGAGTAGTGGTGGATAACTGTTTGTCAGGTTGGAGGCCGGTGAGTGGTGGTGTGCTTCAGGGATCTGGACTGGGTCCAATGTTGTTTGTCATATACATTAATGATCTGGATGATGGGGTGGTAAATTGGATTAGTAAGTATGCAGATGATACTAAGGGAGGTGGGTTTGTGGATAATGAAGCAGGCTTTCAAAGCTTGCAGAGAGGTTTAGGCCAGTTAGAAGAGTGGGCTGAACGATGGCAGATGGAGTTTAATGCTGTTAAGTGTGAAGTGCTACATTTTGGTAGGAATAATCCAAATAGGACATACATGGTAAATGGTAGGGCATTGAGGAATGCAGTAGAACAGAGTGATCTAGGAATAATGGTGCATAGTTCCCTGAAGGTGGAATCTCATGTGGATAGGTTAGTGAAGAAAGCTTTTGGTATGCTGGCCTTTATAAATCAGAGCATTGAGTATAGGAGTTGGGATGTAATGTTAAAATTGTACAAGGCATTGGTGAGGCCAAATTTGGAGTATTGTGTACAGTTCTGGCCACCGAATTATAGGAAAGATGTGAACAAAATAGAGAGAGTACAGAGACGATTTACTAGAATGTTACCTGGGTTTCAGCACCCAAGTTACAGGGAAAGGTTGAACAAGTTAGGTCTTTATTCTTTGGAGTGTAGAAGGTTGAGGGGGGACTTGATAGCGGTATTTAAAATTATGAGGGGGATAGATAGAGTTGACGTGGATAGGCTTTTTCCATTGAGAGTAGGGGCAATTCAAACAAGAGGAAATGAGTTGAGAGTTAGTGGGCAAAATTTTAAGGGTAACACGAGGGGGAATTTCTTTACTCAGAGAGTGGTATCTGTGTGGAATGAGCTTCCAGTAGAAGTGGTAGAGGCAGGTTCGGTATTGTCATTTAACGTAAAATTGGATAGGTATATGGACAGGAAAGGAATGGAGGGTTATGGGCTGAGTGCAGATCAGTGGGACTAGGTGAGAGTAAGCGTTCGGCACGGACTAGAAGGGCCGAGATGGCCTGTTTCCGTGCTGTAATTGTCTAATGGGTATATGGTAAATATGTTGCTCACCGTAAGTAACGGCTGTAAAACTTTAAACTCTGTGCCGGAATTTAGTTCAACCTGGAATGTAACCTGATATCGAAAGGCATGGGGGATAAGAGCTATGAATGGAGACAATCTTGAGTTGGCGGCATCCAAGTATTGTGGACGTGTTGTAGGTAAAAGCAAGTGAAAAACGATTTGGATTTTAATTGTATTTACAGAGACAGTGAGTGGGGTTGCCGTGGTGACCAATAATTCCACTCCTCTGGAAAACCTCGATACCATCGCACTGAGTTGTGACGCGTCGGGCACTGTTGAGACACGGACATGGTTCAAGGATGACCAACCCATCCGGGAAAACGGCAGAATAATTGCATCTTTCGACAACTCGAAACTGACTATAATCAGTGTGAACGGGAACGATGCAGGGACGTACAAGTGCATCGCCAGCAACTCTTTCAGCAGTGGCGCTGGAGAGACCGACGTGCAGGTTTACTGCGGGTGCACAGGTAAACAAGAAACTTCATTTTTTATCAGAGAGCATTATAATCAACATATTTCCTTATTTTATAGATGCGCCAAAGGAGGTCAGAATTGTACCGGAGCGTCTAGTTGTTGAAAATATTGTGTTAAATCTGAAATTGCTCTGTCAGTCCCCTGGGGATTTATGCATGGCACAACGTGAAAAATCTCCTGCAGACAGGGCAGGAACTCACCCTTGTATCAGTGAGCTCAGTTACCGTCGGGAATTATACATGTCGGGTTACTACCGGCGTAACAAAGAGGAACATTAATCTTACTGTCGAGGTCAGTGGACAGTTAGGAAGGTTTTCAAAGCTTGCAGAGGGATTTGGACCAGTTGGAGGAATGGACTGAAAAATGGCAGATGGGGTTTAATGCGGACAAGTGTGAGGTATTGCACTTCGGAAGGTCAAACCAAGGTAGAACATACAAGGTAAATGGTAGGCCACTGAGGAGTGCACTAGAACAGAGGGATCTGGGAGTACAGATACATAACTCCTTAAAAGTGGCGTCATCTCTATTATTTTGTCATATCTGTGGAAGAATAAGCGCTCTAGAAGTAATAAAGTTTATCTTCAAAAATCTAAAAAAGAGGGTGGCATGGCTTTACCTAACTTTCGTTTATATTATTGGGTACGTTGTGCTACCTTTTGGTCTTTTTTCCATGGCCAACCCGAGTGCCCTAAGTGGGTGGCAGTGGAGTTGAGCTCCACTGAAGAATTATCTATCTCTGCACTTCTTGGCTCTGTACTCCCTAGTAGTTTGTCCAGATTAATAGTTAATCCTCTTGTTAGACACACTTTGCGTATATGGGCTCAGTTTAGGAAATTTTATGGTTTTCATGGTTTTTCCTTTTCTAGCCCTATCTTACATAACCACCTTTTTTTTACCTACTACGTATGACTCAGCATTCCATGATTGGTATAGGAAGGGCATTAGACATTTTGAAGATCTTTTTACTGATAATCACTTCGCTTCTTTTCAACAGCTCTCGGCTAAGTTCAACCTGCCCAATGCTCATTTTTTTAGATATCTCCAAATTAGACATTTTATTACTCCTTTAATTCCTAACTTCCCTGAAATGCCTGAGAAAAATGTTATAGACTTATTTCTTTCTATTAATCCACTAGGTAAAGGTTTAATATCATTTATTCGTGATAAATTAGCATCCTTACGGCGTGCCCCTGTGGATAAAATTAGAATGGCATGGGAGCACGATTTAAATACCTCCTTTTCTGATGAGACTTGGGACTCGATTCTCAAATCGGTTAATTCAACCTCTCTTTGTGCTCGCCATTGCCTTTTACAGTTTAAGATTGTTCATAGAGCCCATTTGTCTAAATCTAAGTTATCTCGATTTTATCCTAACATTAGTCCGCTCTGTGATAAATGTAAAAGGGGCGAGGCCTCTCTCATTCATATGTACTGGTTGTGTCCTAGCTTGGAGAAATTTTGGAAAAATGTCTTCATAACGTTATCGTATATTCTGAATCACCACCTAGAACCTAACCCTTTAATTGCTTTGTTCGGTTTCTGGGATGAGACAGATTTACGTCTGAGTTCGACTAAGTGTCGAATATTATCATTTGCCTCTCTCCTGGCTAGACGTTTAATCCTCCTTAGATGGAGAGATGTTGCCCCGCCCACGCATACTCAATGGCTTAACGATATTATGGCCTGCTTAGACCTTGAAAAAATTCATTATTCAGTTATTAACTCGGATCTAAAGTTCCATAGGGTCTGGGGACCTTTTATTGAGTACTTTCATAACCTTCCTCTTGACTAGGGTTTTTTTTCGGTCCCTTGCTTTCAGCTCCTTTTCTTTTTGTTTTTTGGTAGTAGGCATTAATATCTTATGTTGCTAAGTGTATTTACAGTTTTGGGGGTTTGATTGTCCTGATTTATATTCTCTATACTGTGTTGTGGTTGGTCTGGAGTTTTTGTTTTGTTTTTTTTTGTTGCGGGGTTTGGGGAGGATACTAATTTTACATGTCCTCAATTTGGGTGCTTTCTCAACTGTCTTTTTGTATCATATTATTATTGTATGTTTATTTTTGCACTGTACCAATGTTCTTCACTTTGATCTGGGATTTCTTTATCTGTAACTCTGTAGAAAATGTATTAAAAAACTAATAAAAAAAAGTGGCGTCACAAGTAGATAAGGTTGTAAAGAGAGCATTGGCCTTTATACATCAACGTATTGAGTATGAGAGTTGAATGTAATGGTGAGGTTGTATAAGACATCGGTGAGACCGAATTTGGAGTATTGTGTGGAGTTTCGGTCACCTAATTACAGGAAGGATACTAAGAAGGTTGAAAGAGTGCGGAGAAGGTTTACAAGGATGTTGCCGGGACTTGAGAAACTGAGTTACAGAGAAAGGTCGAATAGGTTAGGACTTTATTCCCTGGAGCGTAGGAGAATGAGGGGTGATTTGATAGAGGTGTATAAAATTATGATGGATATAGATAGAGTTAATGCAAGCAGGCTTTTTCCACTGAGGCCAGGGGAGAAAAAAAAACAAGAGTTCATGGGTTAAGGGTGAATGGGGAAAAGTTTAAAGGGAACATTAGGGGGGCGGCTTGTTCACGCAGAAAGTGGTGGGAGTGTGGAATGAGCTGTCAGATGAAGTGGTGAATGCGAGCTCACTTTTGACATTTAAGAAAATCTTGGACAGCTATATGGGTGAGATAGGTTTGGAGGGATATGGCCCAGGTGCAGATCAGTGGGACGAGGCAGAAGAATGGTTCGGCACAGCCAGGAAGTGCCAAAAGGCCTGTTTCTGTGCTGTGATGTTCTATGGTTCTATGGTTACCGCATAAGCTTTATTCCCGTTTGAGAAAACCGTTGGTAGAATCACAAGCAGGTTAAAATCCATTTGACACCGAAAATGACGGGTTTGCGCAATGTAAGATACATTTTTTGTGTGTGTGTTAACCGCAGAAACAGACGACAATTTCACCCTGGGCGCTGGCGCGATCGTGGGCATTGTACTGGGTTCTCTTGCCGGAGGACTGATCGGCGGAGTCTGCGCATGGTTATTCGCAAGGAAAATTGGCGGGTAAATGCCCTTTTTTCCGAATATCGCTTCTTCTTCTTCTAGTTATTGCAGGAGATCTTTATTTTGCAGAAGTGGGATATTGGAAGTTTTAACGGGAACCGGTGACCGAAACAAGTTACACAAGCCGGAGCTGGAGGAAACTGGCGAGTCGGGCATTACTGGTGGGGGAACATGAACCGACGGCCTTTGTGGAAGGAGATTGTTGCTCGGTATTGACAGGAAAGAGGGGCAACAAAGCGGTAGGGGAGCGGTTGGAGCTAGCGCTGACAGGCTCGATGGATCGACAGGGGAGTGAGGTGACAGACAGGTCATAGTATGAGTACTTGACAAGCCAGTATGGATTTCTGGCCGGACAAACCTACTGTAATTCTTTGAGGAAATTACAAGCAGGGTAGATAAGGAAATGCAATAGACGTAGTGTACTTGGATTTTCAGTAGGCCTTTGACAAGGTGCCGCACATGAGGCTGCTCACCAGGTTAAGAGCCAATGGACCGACAGGGAAGATACTAGTGCGGGTGGAGCATTTGCTGCTCGGCAGAAAACAGAGAGCGGGAATAAAGGGATCCTATTCTGACCGGCTGCTGATTACTGGTGGAGATCCACGGGGCTCGGTGCTGGGACCGCTGCTTTTTACGATGTATGTCAATGATGTGGGCTAAGGGATTAAAAGATTTGCGGCTGAGTTTGCCCTTTATACAAAGATAGGTGGATGAACCGGTAGCGTTCAGGAAACAGAGAGCCTGCAGAGAGAGCTAAATAGTTTAGAGGAATGGGCAAAGAAGCGGCAAATGAAATACGATGTTGGAAAGTGTATGGTCATGCACTTTGGTGGAAGAAATAAACGGGCAGACTATTATTTAGATGGCGAGAGAATTAAAAATCCAGTGATGCAAATGGACTTGGGAGTCCTTGTGCAAGATACTCTAAAGGTTAAGCTCCAGTTTGAGTCGGTGGTGAAGAAGGTGAATGCAATGTTTGTATTCATTTCTAGAAGTATAGAATATAAGAGCAGGGATGTGATGTTGAGGCTCGATAAGGCACTCGTGAGACCACACTTGGAGCATTGTGTGTAGTCTTGGGCTCCTTATTTTTATAAAGGGTGTACTGACATTGGAGAGGGTTCAGAGAGAATTCACGAGATTGATTCCAGGAATGAAAGGGTTACCGTTTGAGGAAGGTCTGGGTTGTATTCCCTGGAGTTCAGGAGAATGAGCGGGGGGAGGGGTGGGGGAGGGGTAGGATGTCATAGAAACATTCCGAATGTTGAAAGGCCTGAACAGATTAGATATGGCAAAGTTAATTCCCACGGTAGGGGAGTATAGGACAAGAGGGCACGACTTCAGGATTAAGCACGTCCTTTTAGAACTGGGATGCGGAGAAATTTCTTTCATCTGTGGGGTTAAATCTGTGGTATCTGTTGCCACGAGCGGCTGTGGAGGCCAAGTCATTGGGTGCATTTAAGACAGAGGTGGATAGGTTCTTGATTAGCCAGGGCATCAAAGGGTATGGGGTGAAAGCAGGAGACAGGGGACGACTGGAAAAATTGGATCAGCCCAGGATTGAATGGCGGAACAGACTCGCTGAACCGAATGGCCTACTTCTGCTCCTATATCTTATGGTCTTACGGTCTTTCGGTGGGAAGAACGAGGATGAAAGATATTGATAAAGGACAGTGTTGTAAACGGGAACAGGATCGGGGAACAAGAGTTTATCTTCCCAAGGACATGTTAAATTGATCAGCAGTTCCGGAATTATCCCACAGATCAGGGGTCACCTGTGGTCAGAATCAGCATTGAGCTTTCCCCCTGAAATGGGAACATTTGTCTGAAAGACATTTTTCCCTGGAAAACAGTGATCCAATTGGCCAAAACAGTTTTTTCCTCTGTTAAACCCATTGTGGTCACTGTTGTTGAGATCGAGTAGGCCTGGAATCGGGCATCCGATAACCGGGACAGTATCAAGGAGTAACCGGGGTGAATGCAATGGAATGATTGGAGCCGTTCTCATTCTGTGTCTCAGTGCAGGAAACTCAACTCCTCTGGAATTCATGTTTGGAACATTGTTTCTGTTTATTCAGGATCAAAGATCCCCCACAATCCCAAAACGACACGAGCATCGATTCCGGTCGAAACAGTGAGTGAACTGCATTTCAACTGTTCTATTTCTGAGCCCATGGTTATATGGAATGTAGTTCGTGCTATCGCTGGCATTTTGTTTTCTGGCCGGATTGACATCCGCTGTATTAACAACGGCCCATGATGCTCTTCACCGCTGTGACGTATCTGTATTGTTCCCGCAGGCACCTTGGATACAAACACCGTGGACGCATCGGGAACCTATGAAAATTTCTCAAGGAAGGAACAGGTTGGATCTTATAGACAATAGACAATAGGAACAGAAGTAGACCATTCTGCCCTTCGAGCCTGCACCGCCATTCTGAGATCATGGCTGATCATCTACTATCAATACCCGGTTCCTGCCTTGTCCCCATATCCCTTGATTCCCCTATCCATAAGATACCTATCTGGCTTCTTCTTGAAAGCAACCAGAGAATTAGCCTCCACTGCCTTCCGAGGCAGTACATTCCAGACCCCCACAACTCTCTGGGAGAAGAAGTTTTTCCTTAACTCTGTCCGAAATGACCTACCCCTTATTCTCAAACCATGCCCTCAGGTACTGGACTCTCCCAGCATCTGGAACATATTTCCTGCCTCTATCTTGTCCAATCCCTTAATAATCTTATATGTTGCAATCAGATCCCCTCTCAGTCTCCTTAACTCCAGCGTGTACAAGCCCAGTCTCTCTAACCTCTCTGCGTAAGACAGTCCGGACATCCCAGGAATTAACCTTGTGAATCTACGCTGCACTTCCTCTACAGCCAGGATGTCCTTCCTTAACCCTGGAGACCAAAACTGTACACAATACTCCAGGTGTGGTCTCACCAGGGCCCTGTACAAATGCAAAAGGATTTCCTTGCTCTTGTACTCAATTCCCTTTGTAATAAAGGCCAACATTTCATTAGCCTTCTTTATTGCCTGCTGCACTTGCTCATTCACCTTCAGTGACTGATGAACAAGGACTCCTAGATCTCTTTGTATTTCTCCCTTACCTAACTCTACACCGTTCAGATAATAATCTGCCTTCCTGTTCTTACTCCCAAAGTGGATAACCTCACACTTATTCACATTAAACGTCATCTGCGAATAAGTGTGAGGTTATCCACTTTGGGAGTAAGTGATCTCTGTATTATGTTCATGATCTCAGTCATTGTTTGAAAGATGAGAAGATAAGTAATGTGATGGGTCGCGTCCGACCAGCAATGAATGTGAAGATTGATACCCTCGGGGTTTACATGTGGAGAGACAGAATACAATTGTCGAGCGCAAGGTTAAACGTCACAATAGAAATCTTCAATTTCTCTTTTCAGGGCGCAAGGAACAACGCAGAAGATGGAAACTCCACTTACACGGTGAGGGAATTATTTGCGTCACTCCCTTTTAGATGTGATTGTTTCCACTTCACACAGTAAGAAACAGACTCTGAAGTGAGACATTCGACAGCGAGAATGACGTCGAAGAGGCAGCAATCGGGGCCGCAGAAATGGCGGATGAACTCATGAAGTATCATGTGTTAGTCTGGACTGTGGAGCACAGCCTGATCCCTCTGTCCCACGGTATTTCCGAGCCGATCTGTTACATGTGTCCAAGTCCTTTTCGGTGTTCTTCCAATTCTCCTCTATCACAAACTGTGTTTGTTATGAACTTTTGCTAATCACAATGATTTACTTCCGTTTAACAGGGACTGGTTCTGGGCGATCGATCTGTTTACGGTGATCTGAAGAGGTAAGTCAGCAGAACATGAGGCTGTCGATGCAAAATGTGACTTGCAAAGGGAACATGTCCATTATTGCCAAGCCGATGAGTTGAGCAGAGCCCCGGCTGTGAGTGATTCCAAGTTACCCAGTGATTAACAGATGAGAGACATGTAACACTGTGGGACTGGGGTCAGGCGGCGACGGGCAGCAAGTCATTGTTATTCAGAGGAATAATTCTCGTGGGCCTGTGGGTTGCGAAACAGATAAATTGTCTGCAAATTCTCATTGACACGATGTCTGACACCGAGTAAGGAAATATCGCCCGTATTTGGTCTCACCAACTTTATTTCCTTCCGGTTGCTAAGAGAGCCAACATGAATTGTTTATTTATTTCCTCAGATGACGTCACTGGTGAATGGAAGAGGACGGTTGGCCGGGAATTCACACATGAGAAGGACAACCATCATGGAAAAAAGCCACCGTTCAAAACGTCTCTCACTTTTTATATACAACCGTTATCCGTGTCTCCGTCATCTCTCTCTCGAGTGTCACATCTTCACTCCGAGACATCACTGAAGGGTGTGACTCATTTTTTTTTATCGTAGCGGCTTAGTTCTCTCACCGCAACCCGGACTCCTCCAGCCCATGAAAGGCAGCCTCACGCTTTCGCCAACCTTTGCCCTCTCAACTTTGCTCTGCGCTACGATCTCAATAATCTCATTGCCCACATTAGAGGCGGTTCCGTTTCTAAAGACGTGTTTCGCTAGGATCTGAAACATAGCAGTGTGTGACCCTCAACCTTCAGACTAGCCTCGATTTTCTCTTGTCCGGGAGACTGGTGCAGCGGCTGAAACGGTCACGTGACAATAATTCCAATGATTCCGTCCTTCCCGTCCCGGCTCTTCGTATCAGCAAGTTATAAGAATTAGCTCACTGAATACAGAGCGATATGATGTGAGTATCGTCTTATCCAGCAACCAGATTTTTATCCGTGACATCCAGCCCTATTTGTTTTGGGATCATTCTCCAAGATTCAAAGTTTCAAAGGTACAATCTAATGTTAGAAAATTGTGTACAATATACATCCTGATTTTTTTTTTCTTCGCAACCATCCATGAAAAAAAGGAGTGGCCCTAAAAATGAAGAAGAGTTGAATGTTAGAACACCAAATTCTCCCCCAGCTCCCCCTTCCCGCGCGTAAGCGGCAGCGAGCAACAATCCCTTCCCCCACTCCCCAACACACCCGCCATAGCACACACCCTGTCCGAATGCTCCCCACGGTACATCCGTGGACGTTTTCCAGTGTTTTAGGTGACAAACCAAATGTCCTCAACCTCCTCATGAAATACTGCCGCATCAATGTGTTGGGACCAGGTCAGATCCGCAGACATCTTGACGCACAGGAATTTGAAACTGATCCTTCTGTGTGAATTGGCTCCTGGCCCCTCGTCCCTCCTGCCCTTTCTGAAGTCGGCAATCAGCTCTTTTGGTCTCACGGACAATGACGGCAGGGTTGTTGCTGTGACACCTCCCAACCAGCTGATCCATCTCGCTCCTGTGCGCCCTCTCAACTACATCCGAGATTCTGCCAACAATAGCTGTACCATCAGCAAATATAAATGGCAGCTGAGCTGTGCTTAGCCGCAAGTGATGGGTGTAGAGAGAGGAGAGCAGTGGGCTGAGCACACACCCCTGTGATGCGCCAGGGTTTACTGCCGGTGAGGGGCAGATGGACCCCCGAATCCGGAGCACCGGTGGACTACTCTTCGTCCGGCCGCTACCCTGTGACACGTGTGGAATGGCTGACCCTACCAGGAGCAGGAGACAAGGCCCTGACGTAACAACCCCCCCCCCGTCTCAATGGGGGATTGTGGTCCTCTTGGAGGGTCTTTGATGATGTTGTCTGCTTCACCGAGGCAGCAGGAATTGTAATACCACATCACCATAAGATCCAGGAGCAGAATTCGGCCATTGGGCCCATCGAGTCCGTTCCGCCATTTCATCCATCACGGCTGATCCATTTTCCCTCTCAGCCCCAGCCTCCTGCCCTCTCTCCGTATCGCTTCATGCCCTGACCATGTCAGCTGCCTGCTGCCATTGAACGAGCCGGTGTCGCCGCGGGAATCTTTCCCGTGTATTTTGCTGCGTTGATTTTACCCGCTACCTTCACAAGCCTTCCAGGCCCTGCTGCAGTGAAGCATCCCCACAGCATGACGCAGCCACCACCGTGCTTCACCGTAGGGATGTTGTGCTTTTGATGATATGTCTTGTTTGGCTTACGCCAAGCGTAGGATTTTGTCGGATGGCCAAAAAGGCTTATTCTGGTTTCATCAGATCGGGGAAACATCTTCCAGCTGACATCAGAGTTTCCCACATGCCTCCTGGCAATCTCCAGCCGAGATTCCATGTGGGTTTTTGTCAACAGCGGCTTTCTCTTTGCCACTCTCCCATAAAGCTGCGACCGGTGAGACACCCGGGCAGCCGTTGTTGTATGCCCAGTCTCTCCCATCCCGGATACCGGAGCTTGTAACTCCTCCAGAGTTGTCATGGGTCTCTTGGTGGCCTCTCTCACTCGTCCCCCTCTGGCATGGTCACTCAGTGTTTGCGAGCAGCCTGCTCGAAGCAGATTTACAGCCGTGCCATATTCTTTCCGTTTCTTAATGATTGACTTCATTGTCCTTCAAGGGGTATTCAGTGACCTGGACGTTTTCATGCTTCAATCTCCTGACTGGTGATTTTCAATCACCTTTTCGAGGTGTTGCTCGGAGTGTTCTTTTGTGTTCATGGTGGAGTTTTTGCCGGGATCCTGATCAACAGCAGCCGGAATTTCCAGATACAGATACAATTGATTTTACTAGAATCAATTGAAACACTTTTCACTGAACAGGCTGATCTCAAATTAACTCATCATGTGACTTCAAAAACCAATTGGCTGCACTTGTGATGATTTGGTGGTGGGAAAGTACTGAATATTTATGAGATCAATTATTTAGTGTTTTATATTGGTAATTAATTCAGATCACTTTGCAGAGGTTTGTTTTTACTTTGATACGAAAGAGTCTTTTTCTGTCGATCTGTATCGTTACAGATGAGTTCAATCCTCTGTGATTGAACGTTGTACAGCAATAAAACATGAAACTCCTCCGAGGCGGGTGAATTCTTTTTACAGACACTGCTGTTCGTCAATTTTACATTTTTTCTCATCAGATAGAATTAAACCTGTAGCAATTCGTTGTCAAAGGCCCATCGTGCCTTACCAGCCTGATTTGTTTGTGAGGATGTAACTAAACACATTGATGAAGGAAGAACAGTAGATGTAGTATTTCACCAAGGCATTTGATAAGGTACCATTTGCAAGGCCTATTGAGAACGTAAGGGTGCATGGGACCCAAGGGGACATTGCTTTGTGGCTCCAGAACTGGCTTACCCACAGAAGGCAAAGAGAGGTTGTAGACGGGTCATATTCTGCATGGAGGTCGGTGATTTTTATTCATGACCTGGATGAGGAAGTAGAGGGATGGGTGAGTAAATTTTCTGATGACACCTTTAATAGGTTGAGGGTGTTGTGCATAGTGTGGAGGGCTGTCAGAGGTTACAGCGGGACATTACTAGGATGCCAAACTGGGCTGAGAAGTGGCAGATGGAGTTCAACCCAGATAGGTGTGAGGTGGTTCATTTTGGTAGGTCAAATATGATGGCAGAATATAGTATTTCTGGTAAGACTCCTGGCAGTGTGGAGGATCAGAGGGATCTTGGGGTCCAAGTCCATAGGACACTCAAAGTATTTTGACTCTGTGGTTAAGAAGGCATACGGTGAATTGGCCTTCATCAATCGTGGGACTGAGTTTAGGAGCCGAGGGGTAATATTGCAGCTATATAGGACCCTTCAACCGTCTCAGGTTTCTTCCACCGTCTGAGGAGAATGGAGCACCACACAGCCGATATGTACAGACCAGGTAAAATCCTCGGTGATGTTTACATCAATAGTGGTGAGCATGTCTCCATTCCTCCTATAGTTCACAGCCAGCTTCTTACCTTCTGCGACATTGAGGAAGAGGTTGCTTTAGTAACATAGAAACATAGAAAACCTACAACACAATACAGGCCCATCGGCCCACAAAGCTGTGCCGAACATGTCCCTACTTTAGAACTACCTAGGCTTTACCCAACCCCTCTACGTTTCTAAGCTCCAGGTAGCCATCCAGGAGTCTCTTAAAAGATCCCATCGTTTCCGCCACCACCGACACCGCCGGCAGCCCATTCCACGCACTCACCACTTCCTGCGTAAAAAAACTTACCCCTGACACCTCCTCTGTACCTACTCCCCAGCACCTTAAAACTGCTATCTCGTGATAGCCATTTCAGCACTGGGGAAAGCCTCTGACTACCCACACGATCAAAGTCTCTCATTATCTTGTACACCTCTGTCAGGTCACATCTCATCGTCCGTCGCTTCAGGGACAAAAGGCCGAGTTCACTCAAGCTATTTTCATAAGGCATGCTCCCCAATCCAGGCAACATCTTTGAAAATCTCCTCTGCACCCTTTCTATAGTTTCCACATCATTCCTGCAGTGAGGTGACCAGAACTGAGCACAGTACTCCAAGTGGGTTCTGACCAGAATCCTATATTGCTGCAACTTTACCACTCGGCTCTTAAACTCAATCCCACGACTGATGAAGGCCAATGCACCGTATGCCTCCTTAACCACAGAGTCAACCGGCGTAGCAGCTCTGAGTGTCCAATGGACTTGGACCACAAGATCCCTCTGATCCTCCACACTGCCAAGAAGCTTAGCATTAATGCTATATTCTGACATCATATTTGAACTACCAAAGTGAACCACCTCACACTTATCTGGGTTGAACTCCATCTGCCACTTCTCAGCCCAGTTTTGCATCCTATCAATGTCCCGTTGTATCCTCAGACAGCCCTCCACACTATCCACAACACCCCCGACCTTTGTAGCGATCAGCAAATTCACTAACCCATCCCTCCACTTCCTCATCCAGGTCGTTTATAAAAATCACGAAGAGTAGGTGTCCCAGAACAGATCCCTGAGGCACACCACTGGTCACCGGCCTCCATGCAGAATGGGACCCGTCTAGAAACACTCTTTGCCTTTTGTTGGAAAAACCAGTTCTGGTTCCTCAAAGCCTACTTATGCCTACTTATTTTCTCAATAAGCTTGGCATATGGTACATTATCAAATGCCTTGCTAAAATCCATATACAATTGCTCTTCCCATCCCCCTTCCTGCTTTCCGATCCCCCTTCCCTATTCCCCTTCCTACTGTGGCATCACTGTCTCCCACACACTTCCTCCTGTGGCATCCCTCTTCCCCATTCCCCTGCCTACTGTGGCATCACTGTCTCCCACACACTTCCTCCTGTGGCATCCCTCTTCCCATCACTATTCCACCATCTATTTAGCCGCCCACGCCAGATTTCCACTGCGGGTCTTTTTCCCGTCATTCAACCCTGACCTCTCACGTCAGGAAGGATTTTTTTCCTGACCGTTAGAGAATATGTGGAGCCTATAAGGTCACACCGACAGACGAAATTATTGACATTCGGTGAATACCGTGGAACTGGTCAGTGAGGGACATTGACAGTGATGGGAACTCCGATTAGTGATTGACTGAAGGGATTAATGTTTCCTGAAATATCCTAGTGAGAGAAATTCCCTCAGACCTGCGGTTTGAATCACCTTGTTCATCAATTTGTCTGTCTGTTTTTAAAATTGTGGGGAATAAACTGGGAGATTCAGGAGTGAAACTGTTGTCTGCAGCTCTGAGGAACCCAGAGTGTAAAATACAGACACTGTGGTAAGTACCAGACTATGGGAGATTGTGTTTACAGTCACTGGGTGTCTGACACTGAACATTAATGTGATCAGTAATTGTGTTTCTGATAAACACTGGGGATTTGTACCGTCTCCTGTCTCTCTGTGTCCTTCACCCTCACTTTCCCTCATCTCCAGTCTGACCGATGTCGGTGTCACAGATTCTGGTGCCGAGGATCTCGTCTCCGCTCTCAGTATAAACCCATCACTGACGGGGCTGAACCTGGTATTAAACTCACTGACAGACCGATATGTCCCCGCTCTCCGCCGCCTCATACTGACCCTCCCGAGTCTGGAGTGGATCTGGTGAGTGTTTGTGTTAATGTTCAATGTGATAAAATATCAGCGGATCCGCGGGTTTTCTGGTGATATTTGTCTGTGAGTGTTGTTGAAACATTAACCCCAGTCCCCTGTTACTGACACTGTTGTGTAATCTGTTCATTTCATCTTTGTTCTCCCATCTGTTTCAGACTGACGAGTAATCAATTCAGTGAGACTGGGAAGGAGGAACTGAGGTCTTGGCAGAATACCGGAGGTGGAGGTCTTGTGTAACTGTGAACCTCTGAATGTGTGAAAAATCCCTACCCACGGGACCGGGACATTTTGGCCGACTTCATGGCATCCCCTTTAATGGCCGTCTTCCCCTTTAAGGGCCACGCTTCAGGTTTAATTCCCAACTGTTGAAACGACGCCGGCTCCAGCCGAGCCTTCTGTGACGTTAGAGGTGGCCCCGCACCCACATGATTCTACCGCCTGTCCGGTGACGCTGCATCCGCCGTGCTGTTTGCTCCAGGCAGATCTGGCGGAATTTCCCAGACAGAAGGAGTCCTGGGGGGGGGGGGCGGGGGGGGCACGGTGCTCAGACCGGGTGGTGGGATTAGCCGGGGAGAGAATCTTTGGGCAGAGGACGGTGTATTCGACAATCTGGCCAATATAATGATAATAAATTGGCAGTGACCCTGGATCTGCAGCCATCACGGAACGGTTCCCGGATGCAGAGTGACGGTGAGATTCAACCGGTCACTCGTTGTCGCCGGTCAGTTAATTGTGTGTGACTGTGGGGGAATCGGGGCAGCTTATTCATTCCCGCGCGTCCAGGCGCTCTCCTTGCTCCCTCGACTACTCTCCTTGCCCGCCTCATCCAAGCGCTTCTGTGCGTCGACCCTTCGCTTTCATCCCAATCCCTCCATGTTCCATCTAAACATCTCTAAAATTCCCTACTGCATCTGTCTCAACCAGCATCCCTGCAGTGAATACGAGGCACCCACCGCAGTCTGTGTTGAAAAAATACACAAACTCTCACATCTCCTTTGAATTATTCCATTTTATCTTAAATTTCTGGCCCCTGCTATTGGACGTTGCAACACTGGGAAAAATATACCCTCCGATCACTCCAGCTATGCATCTGATGATCTAATAATCCTCTATTAGATCAACCGACAGCCTGCAAGCTTGCCCAAACTCTCGTTATAGCACATGCACTTTGATCCAAGGCTGTATCCTGCTAAATTTCTTCTGCTTCCCCTCCAAAGTCGCGACATCTTTCCTGCATCTCCTCCTTCCGCAGCCGGGCTTGGGACCGTCCATGACGGAATTGTTTTAAATCAGCTCCTAAGCAGCGACGGCGCCTGCGCCCTGAGATGAGAAGCCCAGTTTTCCACGATGTCAGCTCGCCCATCTCTGCAAAAACAACAGACTCGAGCGCCACCCACTGGCCGAACGGCGATGGTGCGTCTGCAATCGAAGTCCTGAGCGCCCATCACTGTCGAGATTGGAGAGCAATTAGCGTACTGGTCTTCAGCGCAAGAAACCGAGCGTTTAATGCTTTCCTTTCCCTCTAAGCTCTGTTCGCATGAATGTTTGGGAACTATCGACCTACTTCAGAGTCTGTCTCTCCACGCTTGGCCATATTCGAAGGAAGTGACAGGTGACGCCATTTTTTAAGCTCTGACCTGAGAATCACCTTTCTGAGATAGCGGCCCCATCCGGATTTCCACCCACACCGGTTAGTCTCCCGATACAGTGACACCATCCGAACTCCGAGACACTGCAGGCCAGTCATGATATGTGCACTACTGCGACCCCTAGCGCGTCAAGCGAGGATGACAGCGATAAAACAAAAAAGGAAATAAATATGCCAGATGAAGGGAGTGAATTCACCCAGGATTGAAGGTGAAGCTGTTGGTGGATTGGTGGATAAATGTTTGTCAGGTTGGAGGCCGGTGACTAGTGGTGTGCCTCAGGGATCTGTATTGGGTCCAATGTTGTTTGTCATATACATTAATGATCTGGATGATGGGGTGGTAAATTGGATTAGTAAGTATGCAGATGATACTAAGGCAGGAGGCGTTGTGAATAATGAAGTAGGTTTTCAAAGCTTGCAGATAGATTTAGGCCAGTTAGAAGAGTGGGCTGAACGATGGCAGATGGAGTTTAATGCTGATAAGTGTGAGGTGCTACATTTTGGTAGGAATAATCAAAATAGGACATACAGTGTAAGTGGTAGGGCATTGAGGAATGCAGTAGAACAGAGTGATCTAGGATTAATGGTGCATAGTTCCCTGAAGGTGGAAACTCATGTGGATAGGGTGGTGAAGAAAGCTTTTGGTATGCTGGCCTTTGTAAATCAGAGTATTGAGGTGAGGAGTTGGGATGTAATGTTAAGATTATACAAGTCATTGGTAAGGCCAAATTTGGAGTATTGTGTACAGTTCTGGTCACCGAATTATAGGAAAGATAACAAAATAGAGAGAGCACGGAGGAGATTTACTAGAATGTTACCTGGGTTTCAGCACCTACGTTACAGGGAAAGTCAGAACAAGTTAGGACTTTATTCTTTGGAGCGTAGAACGTTGATGGGGGATTTGATAAAGGTATTTAAAATTATGAGGGGGATTGATACAGTTGGAGTGGTTAGCCTTTTTCCATTGAGAGTAGGGGAGATTCAAACAAGAGGACATGAGTTGAGAGTTAGGGAGCAAAAGTTTAAGTGTAACATGAGGGGGAACTTCTGTACTCAGAGAGTGGTAGCTGTGTGGAGGAAGCTTCCAGTAGAAGTGGTAGAGGCAGGTTCGGTATTGTCATTTAAAGTAAAATTGGATAGGTATATGGATAGGAAAGGAATGGAGGGTTATGCGCTGAGTGCAGGTCGGTGGGACTAGGTGAGAGTAAGCGTTCGGCACGGACTAGCCGGGCCGAGATGGCCTGTCTCCGTGCTGTAATTGTTATATGGTTAGCACAGGAAGGTGTAAAGGATAAAAGCAGTTAAAAGGCGAATGATTAAAATAAATTCCGAGAGTGTATGTGGTGAACCCGAAGACTGAAACTATGGAAAGGAAGTTCAACTCTGTGTTGCGGACACAAATGCAAGTTATTTGAGAGAAGGGTGCTCAATGCTGTAAGCAGGAAAACTGGATCTGGATGGAGAATGGTGGGGTTAATTTCGCCCCCTTTTCCCACGAGCCCAGCCCGCACCTCCCAATAATTCCACCCCGTGCTCCCCCCGACCCCACCCTCTCCACTCCTCCAACCGACCCCGCCCTCTGCACTCCCAATGACCCCACCGCTCTCCACACTCTGACCCCGCCCCTATTTCCACCGACCTTTTATCACGATCCCTCCATTTTCCACCTAAACATCTCTAAAATTCCCTACTGCATCTTTCTCAACCAGCATCCCTGCAGTGAATCTGAGGCACCCACCGAGGTCTGTGTTGAAAAAATACACAAACTTTCACATCTCCTTTGAATTGTTCCATTTTATCTTAAATTGCTGGCCCCTGCTATTAGACGTTTCAACACTGGGAAAAATATGCCCTCCGACCACTCTAGCTATGCCTCTGATGATCTAATAATCCTCTGTCAGATCAACCGACAACCTCCAAGCCTGCCCAAACTCTCGTTATAGCACAGGCATGTGGATTCAAGGCTGTATCCTGCTAAATTTCATCTGAATCCTCCCCAAAGTAGCGACATCACTCTTGCATCTCCTCCTTTCTCAGCCGGGCTTGGGACCGTCCATGACGGAATTGTTTAAAATCAGCTCCTGAGCAGCGACGGCGCCTGCGCCCTGAGATGAGAAGTCCAGTGGTCCGCGGTGTGAGCTCGCCCATCTCTGCAAAAACAACGGACTCCAGCGCCACCCACTGGCCGAACAGCGATGGTGCGCCTGCAATGGAAGTCCTGAGCGACCAACACTGTCAGGCTGGGAGAGTAATGAGCGTACTGGTCTTCACCGCAAGAAACAGAATCAGGTTTATTATCACCGGCATGTGTCGTGAAATTTGTTAACATTGTCGCAGCAGTTCAATGCAATAATACATAGAACGGAAGATCAATTAATTACAGATAATGTATATTGAATAGATTAAAAATCGTGCAAAATCAAAAATAATATATATTGAAAAAGTGAGATAATTTTCACGGGCTCAATGTCCATTTAGGACACGGATGGCAGAAGGGAAGAAGCGTCCATGGCGGAGTTGTTTAAAATCAGCGCTGAACAGCGACGCCGCCTGGAGAGTCAGACAGGAAGTCCAGTGCTTCGCCTTGAACTGCAAACGCAACAGACTAGAGCGCCACCCACTGGCAGAACAGCGGTAGTGTGCTGCAGATGAAGTCCTGGGCGTTTTTCGCTGTTTAGATAGATAGATAGATAGATAGATAGATAGATAGATAGATAGATAGATAGATAGATAGATAGATAGATAGATAGATAGATAGATAGATAGATAGATAGATAGATAGATACTTTATTCATCCCCATGGGGAAATTCAACTTTTTTTCCAATGTCCCATACACTTGTTGTAGCAAAAACGAATTACATACAATACTTAACTCAGTAATAATATGATATGCATCTAAATCACTAACTCAAAAAACATTAATAATAGCTTTAAAAAAAAGTTCTTAAGTCCTGGCAGTTGAATTGTAAAGCCTAATGGCATTGGGGAGTATTGACCTCTTCATCCTGTCTGAGGAGCATTGCATCGATAGTAACCTGTCGCTGAAACTGCTTCTCTGTCTCTGGATGGTGCTATGTAAAGGATGTTCAGGGTTTTCCATAATTGACCGTAGCCTACTCAGCGCCCTTCGCTCAGCTACCGATGTTAAACTCCCCAGTACTTTGCCCACGACAGAACCCGCCTTCCTTACCAGCTTATTAAGACGTGAGGCGTCCCTCTTCTTAATGCTTCCTCCCCAACAAGCCACCACAAAGAAGAGGGCGCTCTCCACAACTGACCTATAGAACATCTTCAGCATCTCACTGCAGACATTGAATGACGCCAACCTTCTAAGGAAGTACAGTCGACTCTGTACTGCTACCTGCCACCGCTGAGGAAAGCAATTAGCGTGCTGTTCTTAATTGCCAGAGAGTTGGAGTTTAACAACAGGGACGTTAAACTACACTCATACTTGTTGAGGCCACTCCTCGAGTACTGAGCACAGTTCTGGTCCCTCTTTTCGAAAAGAATATGAGGTAGTGACTGTTACATGTCACGGATTCGGCAGCGCAGCAGGTTCGGCAAATGCGCCCGTGATATTGTACGTGAATCCCTCAGGCTCGGCCAGCACGTGCTCGACTGGGGGAAGACAGCAACTGAGAAATCTCGTTTCTGTGTATCATCGAATTATTATTTCATTGCGATGGTATTTAACACCATTCTTTCCGTTGTGGTGCTTGCTGAGGCTTGAACAAAGCACAGCAACGTTTCGCTCCGGTTGCGTTCGACCTTGCCTGAGAAATAGGACGTTCGACTCAACTAACGCTGAAGGCGAGCGGCATTCGTTTGATATTTAGTTACTCCTCTCAGCCGCAGTGATGGCATCGTTTTCCATTGGAGAGTTTTAGTTAACCGCCCAGTTTGGCTGGGCGTTTAATGCTTTCCTTTCCTTCTAAACACCGTTTGCATGAAAGTTTGGGAACTTTGGTCCCACTTCAGATTCTCTCTCTCCGCGCTTGGCCATATTCGAAGGAAGTGACAGCTGACGCCATTTTTTAAGCTCTGGCCTGAGAATCGCTTTTCTGAGATAGCGGCCCCATCCGGATTTCATCCCACACCGGTTAGTCTCCCGATACAGTGACACCATCGGTACTCCCAGGAACTGCAGGCCAGTCATGATATGTGCACTACTACGACCCCTAGCGAGTCAAGTGAGGATGACAGCGATAAAACAATAAGACCGACAAATATGACGTATAAAGGGAAAAAATACACCAGGGATTAAAGAAGAAACTGTTGTTATTCAATGCATTCACAACCTTACACACCAGTGGTGGCAGATCCAACAATTGGTCAGGAAATTGGCAATCTCCTAAGACATTCAGTGCTCAGCCGACTCTGTGGCTGTTTATGAAGAACAACTGAAAGTGTTTCAAACATTTAAACCGTCATTGTCTGCACCTGCATTAAGATTCACTGCTACAAATAAACCATTTATCCGAGATGTTAACGATAAACACATGATGGAAGTCACACACGAAAATATAGTCTGAGACCCTGTGTCCATGTATGTTGTAGAAATCTACAGACTAACACAATATCGCTTGATATCTCCCTGAACGAACACTAAGGGGCAGCATCAACCCCTCCTTTGACGCTGCATCACAGATTCTCCCGGGGTTGCGGACCAAATCTATGGCAGTTTCTTCTTCCGCCAGAGATTTGATTCTGCACAATGATGGTTCCTCAATGGTTGGAAGAGGAATTCCAATGGCTGGAGTGGGCTGTTGTTTCCCGATGTGAAATAGTGACTTCAGGAAACATGGTTCCCGTTACCTCAACGCAACGGGCAGAACTAAAGACTCGGTAGGAACCCCAATGAAGAGCGACCAACCAGTACATGAATTCACAAGTGACTCAAAACTGCCGTCAGAAATTGCTGTTATAAGATTTAAAAGCCACTCCGAAAGAATACAATGGAGAGACGTGAAAATGCCTCCGCGGGTGAGGTTGAGATGTGTAGCACGGGAAGGGGTAAACGATAAAAGAGGTTAAAAAGGCGAATGATTGAAAGAAGTTCCGAGAGTGTATGTGGTGAACCCGACGACTGAAACTATGGAAAGGAAGTTCAACTCTGTGTCGCGGACACACATACAAGTTATTTGAGAGAAGCGTGTTCAATGTTGTAAGCAGGAAAAATGGTTCTCGATAGAGAATGGTGGGATTGATTTCGCCCCCTCTTCCCACTGGCCCCGCCCGCAGCTCCCCATGACCACGCCCCATTCTCCCGCTGACTCCGCCCTCTCCATTTCGCCTACGGACCCCACCCTCTCCACCACCAATGACCCCAACGCTCTCTGACCCCGCCCCTAATTCTACCGAACGCCCCTCTTCTCCTACTGACCAGGCCCACTCCCCCACGAGCCCGGCCACTTCCCCTAATGATCTGTACTGTATTCACTGACTACGCTCCGTACCCTTCCGATCCCGTTCACTGCTCCCACTGACACGAAGAATCATAAGATATGGAAGCCATTTCGCCTATTGGGTCTTACCCTCCATTTCATCATGGCTGATCCAATATTATGCTCAGCCCCAACCTCCTGCCTTCTCCCCGTATCCCTTCATGCCCTGAACAATCAAGATTCTACTCACCTCTGCCTTAAAGACTTGCTCTCTACAGCCGCCACTGGCAATTAATTACATAGATTCACCACTCTCTGGCAATAGAAACTCCTCAGCAGAGTTCTAAAAGGACGTCCCTCTATTCTGAGGTTGTCTTCTGATCATAGACTCCGCCACAACAGGAATCATCCTCTCCACATCCAATCTATCTGTGCCCTCTGGTCCTAGACTCCCCCACTACAGGAAACATCCTCTCCACATCCACTCTATCTGTGTCCTCTGGTCCTAGACTCCCCCACTGTAGGAAACATCCTCACCACATCCAATCTATCTGTGTCCTCTGGTCCGAAACTCCCCCATTGTAGAAAACATCCAGTCCACGTCCACTCTATCTGTGTCCTCTTGTCCTAGACTCCCCCAATATAGGAAACAGCCTCTCCACATCCAATCTATCTGTGTCCTCTTGTCCTAGACTCCCCCAATATAGGAAACATCCTCTCCACATCCACTCTAGGTGTTAATCTTGAAGTAGTAAAATGGATTCAACAGTGGCTGGATAGGAGATGCCAGAGAGTAGTGGTGGATAACTGTTTATCAGGTTGGAGCCCGGTGACTAGTGGTGTGCTTCAGAGAGCTGTACTGGGTCCAATGTTGTTTGTCATTTATATTAATGATCTGGATGATGGGGTGGTAAATTGGATTAGCAAGTATGCAGATGATACTAAGGTAGGTGGCGTTGTGGAAAATGAAGTAGGTTTTCAAAGCTTCTAGAGGGATTTAGGCCAGTTAGAAGAGTGGGCTGAGCGATGGCAGATGGAGTCTAATGCTGATAAGTGTGAGGTGCTGCATTTTGGTAGGAATAATCCAAATAGGACATACATGGTAAATGGTAGGGCATTGAAGAATGCAGTAGAACAGAGTGATCTAGGAATAATGGGGCATAGTTCCCTGGAGGTGGAATCTCATGTGGATAGGGTGGTGAAGAAAGCTTTTGGCATGCTGGCCTTTATAAATCAGAGCATTGAGTATAGGAGTTGGGATGTAATGTTAAAATTGCACATGGCATTGGTAACGCCGAATTTGGAGTATTGTGTACAGTTCTGGTCACCGAATGATAGGAAAAATGTCAACAAAATAGAGAGAGTACAGGAATTTATTAGTATGCTGCCTGGGTTTCAGCACCTAAGTTACAGGGAAAGGTTGAACAAATTAGGTCTTTATTCTTTGGAGTGTAGAAGGTTGAGGGGGGACTTGATAGAGGTATTTAAAATTATGAGGGGGATAGTTAGAGTTGATGTGGATAGTGTCGTTCCATTGAGAGTAGCGGAGATTCAAACAAGAGGACATGAGTTGAGAGTTAGGGGGCAAAAGTTTAAGGGTAACACGAGGGGGAATTTCTTTACTCAGCCAGTGGTAGCTGTGTGGAACGAGCTTCCAGTAGAAGTGGTAGAGGCAGGCTCGGTATTGTCATTTAAAGTAAAATTGGACAGGTATATGGACTAGAAAGTAATAGAGGGTTATGGGCTGAGTGCAGGTCGGTGGGACGAGGTGTGAATAAGCGTTCGGTACGGACTAGAAAGGTCGAGATGGCCTGTTTCCGTTCTATAATCGTTATATAGTGATATAGCTATATAAGTATTCATTGAGGACCTCCCTCACTTCCACAGCCTCCAGGCACATCTTCCCACTTTTATCTCTAATCGGTCCTACCTTCACTGCTGACATCCTTTTATTCTTCACATCATTGAAGAATGCCTTGGGGTTTTCCTTTACCCTACTCGCCAAGGCCTTCTCATGCCCCCTTCTTGCTCTTCTCAGCTCCTTCTTAACCTCCTTTCTTGCTTCCCTATATTCCTCAATAGACCTATCTGATCCTTGCTCCCTAAACCTCGTGTATGCTGCCTTCTTCCACCTGACTAGATTTTCCACTTCACTTGTCACCCATGGTTCCTTCACCTACCATTCTTTATCTTTTTCACCGGGACAAATTTATCCCTAACATCCTGCAAGAGATCCCTAAACATCCACCACATGTCCATAGTACATTTCCCTGCAAAAACATCATCCCAATTCACACCTGCAAGTTCTAGACTTATAGCCTCATTATTTGCCCTTCTCCAAATCAAAATTTTCCTGTCCTCTCTATTTCTATCCTTTTTCCATGATTATGTTAAAGGCCAGGGAGCGGTGGTCACTGTCCCCCAGATGCTCACTCACTGACAGATCTGTGACCTGACCCGTTTCGTTACCTAATACTAGATCTAGTATGGCATTCCCCGTTGTCGGCCTGTCAACATACTGTGACAGGAATCCATCCTGGACACACTTAACAAACTCTGCCCCATCTAAACCCTTGGAACTAATCAGATGCCAATCAAGATTAGGGAAGTTAAAGACACGCATGATAACAGCCCTGTTATTTTTGCACCTTTCCATACTCTGCCTCCCAATCTGCTCCTCGTTATCTCTACTGCTACCAGGGGGCCTATAGAATACCCCCAATAGAGTAACTACTCTCTTCCTGTTCCTGATTTCCACCCATACTGACTCAAATCAGGATCCTGCTACATTACCCACCCTTTCTGTAGCTGTAATAGTATCCCTGACCAGTAATGTCACCCCTCCTCCACTTTTCCCCCCTCTCTATCCATTTTAAAGCACTGAAATCCAGGAATCGATTGAGGAATCCAGGATGAGAATCGATTCCTGCCCTGGTGCCAGCCAAGTCTCTGTAATGGCCACTACATCATAATTCCATGTATGTATCCAACCTCTCAGTTCATCACCTTTGTTCCTGATGCTTCTTGTATTGAAGTACACACACTTTAGCCCTTCTACATTACTACCTTTATACCCTTTATTCTGCTTTTCTTTGCTCAAAGCCTCTTTATATGTTAGATCTGGCTTTACTCCATGCACTATACTTGCAGTTCTCGCATGACCTTTATCCTCCTCCATCTCACTATCTGCTCTTACACTCTGGTTCCCCTCCCTCGACAAATCTAGTCAAACCCCCTGCTGTGCCTCCTAAACTTTTCTACTACGCTTCTTGCATTGAACTATCCGCAGCCCAGTCGAACATTAGTCGAACTGTGCTCAACCATTTGACGCTTGAACTTGCCAAAGGTCTAAACAACATCTCGCTGCGACAACTCTCCAGTATCAGTTCTGGCACTCCGAATTTCAACCCCCTCCCATTCCGGTTTAAACCCCCAACCCTATCCCGTACACCACAATCAAACGTTCCCACTAGGGTATTAGTTCCCTTCCAGTTCATCGCAAACCATCTTGTCTGCACAGGTCTCAAATTCCCAGGGGCAGGATCCCGTCACCGGTCACTCTCTCTCTCTATAAGAAGAAAGGACACTGAATGACCGTGGTGTTTAGAAAGGAGAATGTCTCCGACTGATTTATTTAAAGAAATGGCGTGAACACGCAGAAAGTTGGGAAGCAACTGTCAGAATTGCCTTGAATCTTATTTTATATTCCATTGTGTCATGGAGTCTGTCGCTCTCTGCTGAAAACAGAAATGGTTAGACATAACATCATACAACAGACACAAAATGCTGGTGGAACACAGCAGGCCAGGCAGCATCTATAGGGAGAAGCGCTGTCGACGTTTCGGGCCGAGACCTTTCATCAGGAACTAACGTTATCCCTAACCCACAACTCCTAAACCAGCCAAATATTCCTCGGCTCATTGTTTGAAATGAAGGGCGAAGGCCACTACTTGGAAATATACCACAAGGAAATAGAACATTGTTAATATTTTTTCCGACTTTTCATTTCCAACCAGACTACTGTCTGCGGGTTGTATCAGTGATCAAGAATTCATTAGCTCAGTGATAAACTTCTTCTCGCCATGCTGGTGCTTGTATCCCCGAGGTTGTGTTTACATGCTGGGATTTTTCCACAGCTTATATCAAGATTAAGAACTGTTCCAGAATCATCAATAAACGTTTCATGCGAGGGGTGTACAGCCATATCCTGCACCATTTTCAAAATACGTTACTTCAGGTGAATACATCGATATATATCTGTTCCTTTTATTCTGTTCGGGTAGATTGTAATGGTTTGGAGCCCTTCTCGGTGGCCGGTGGAAGTAAAGATTGTTTTCATTATATTGAAGGTCTGGATGCTTGATAAACACCGGGGTGGAGAGCTATAAGACCCAAAGATATAGGAGCAGAATGAGGCTGTTTGGTCCATTGAGTCTGCTCCGCCTGTTCATCATGGCTGATTCAACATTTTATCTGAGGCCCAAACTGCTCGTATCCCGTCAGTAAGTATTAGTAAGTACTGGTACCAAGATAGGTGGCGTTGTGGATAATGAAATAGGCTTTCAAAGCTTGCAGGGAGATTTAGGCCAGTTAGAAGAGTGGGCTGACCGATGGCAGATGGAGGTTAATGCTGATAAGTGTGAGGTGCTACATTTTGGTAGGAATAATCAAAATGGGACGTACATGGTAAATGGTAGGGCATTGAGGAAGTGCAGTAGAACAGAGTGATCTAGGAATAATGGGGCATAGTTCCCTGAAGGTGGAATCTCATGTGGATAGGGTGGTGAAGAAAGCTTTTGATGCTGTCCTTTATAAATCGGAGCACTGAGTATAGGAGTTGGGATGTAATGTTAAAATTGTACCAGGCATTGGTGAGGGTGCATTTGGAGTATTGTGTATAGTTCTGGTCACCGAATGATAGTAAAGATGTCAGATATTGATTAGGAGCTTGCAGAGTTATGAGTGCTGAACAGACCTTATGGAAATGGGGTGAAGAGTTAACTATTCCCCCCCCCCCGAGGACTATGAACTATTGCTATTACTATGCTGCTACTGAGAGAGGGAGGGGAGAGAGAGAGAGAGAGAGAGAGATGAGAGAGAGAGAGAAGAGAGAGAGAGAGAGAGAGAGAGAGAGAGGAGAGAGAGAGAGAGAGAGAGAGAGAGAGAGACAGAGACAGAGAGAGACAAGAGAGAGACAGAGAGAGAGTGATAGAGAGACAGAGAGAGAGACAGAGAGTGATAGAGAGAGAGGGGGTAAAGGAAGAGAGAGAGAGAGAGAGAGAGGAGAGAGAGAGAGAGAGAGAGAGAGAGAGAGAGAGAGAGAGAGAGATGAGAGAGAGAGAGAGAGAGAGAGAGAGATGAAGCACAGAGGCAGGGACATCTGCTACAGATAAGAGGGAGGGAGACATTTGATGTACGTATTATGCCTTCTTCCTGGCATTGGTAAGGCCGAATTTGGAGTAGTTGTGTACAGTTCTGGTCACTGAATCATAGGAAAGATGTCAACAAAAATAGAGAGAGTACAGAGATTTACTAGAATGCTGCCTAGGTTTCAGCACCTAAGTTACAGGGAAAGGTTGAACAAATTAGGTCTTTATACTTTGTAGCGTAGAAGGTTGAGGGGGACTTGATAGAGGTATTTAAAATTATGAGAGGGATAGATAGAGTTGACGTGGATTGGCCTTTTCCATTCAGAGTTGGTGAGATTCAAATAAGAGGACACGAGTTGAGAGTTCAGGGCATAAGTTTAAGGGTAACACGAGGGGTAATTTCTTTACTCAGAGAGTAGTAGCTGTGTGGAATGAGCTTCCAGTAGAAGTGGTAGAGACAGGTTCGGTATTGTCATTTAAAGTAAATTGGATAGGTATATGGACAGGAAAGGAATGGAGGGTTATGGACTGAGTGCGGGCCGGTGGACTAGGTGAGAGTAAGCGTTCGGCACGGACTAGAAGGGCCGAGATGGCCTGTTTCCGTGCTGTAATTGTTATGTGGTTACATGGGTAACATCACCGTCAACCTGCGCAGCAGCTTTCAGTGTCCTGTCGACACAGACACCAAGATCTGTCAGATCCTCCGCACTGCCAAGAGACATACCATCAGTTTGACCCACCAAATGAAAACAGTTCACACTTATCTGGGATGAACCCCGTCTGACGCTGTTCAGCCCGGTTCCGCATCCTGTCGATGTCCCGCTGTAAACTCTGACGGGCCCTCCAGGCTATCTACAACACCCTCAACTTCAGTGCCATCAGCAAACGTACTAACCCACCCCTTCTACTTCTTCATCCAGGTGATGTATAAAAATCACAAAAGTGGAGGGGTCCCACAGCAGATTCCCGCGGAACACCACTGGTCACCGACCTCCATGCGGAAAACAAACTATATATAACACGCCGATTCTGGATCCACAAGGCGAGGTCTCCATGGATCCCATGCCACCCTTGCTTTCTGAATAACCCTTGCACGGGGACCCTTAACAAATGCCGTACTGAAATCCATATACACTACATCCACTGTTCTCACCTCATCAATTTGCTTTCTTACTTCCTCAATGAATGCAGTCAGGTTCGTAAGGCACGACCTGCTCTTGATCAGGCTATGCCGACTATCCCTAATCAGATTATGTCTCTCCTGATGCTCATAAATCCTGCCTCTCAGAATCTTAGACCATAAGACCATAAGACAAAGGGGCAGAAGTCGGCCATTGATATACAACGTAAGAAGAAGCGGCCCCAGCAGGGAACCCTGTGGAACACCACTGGTAACCGGCAGCCAACCAGAATAGGATCCCTTCATTCCCACTCTCTGTTTCCCGCCAATCAACCAACGCTCTACCCACGTATGTAACTTCCCCGTAATTCCACGGGCTCTTATCTTGTTTAGCAACCTCATGTGCGGCACCTTGTCATAGGCCTTCTGAAATCCAAATACACAACATCCACTGCATCTCCCTTGTCTGGCCTACTTGTAATTTCCTCAAAAATCTGCACTAGGTTTGTCAGGCAGGATTTTCCTTTGAGGAAACCATGCTGAGTTCTGCTTATCTTGTCATATGCCTCCAGGAACTCCGTAACCTCACCCTTGACAACCGACTCCAACAACTTCCCAACCACCGATGTCAAGCTAACAGGTCTATCATTTCCTTTTCGCTTCCTTGCCCCCTTCTTAAATAGCGGGGTGACATTTGCAATCTTCCAGTCCTCCAGAACCAGGCCAGAATCTATCGACTTTTGAAAGATCATTGCTAATGCCTCCGCAATCTCCACAGCTACTTCCTTCAGAACAGGGGGGGGGGTGCATTCCATCTGGTCCTGGAGATTTATCTACCCTTGGACTATTCAGCTTCCTGAGTACTTTCTCTGTTGTAATTGTGACTGCGCATATTTCTCTTCTCTGACACCCTTGAATGTCCGGTATATCGCTGAAGTCATCCTCAGTGAAGACTGATGCAAAACACTCGTCAGTTCCTCCACCATCTCCTTATCTCCCATTACAATTTCTCCAGCATTGATTTTCTATCGGTCCTGTATCTACTCTGACCTGTCGTTTACTCTTTATATACCTGAAAAAGCTTTTAGCATCCTCTTTGATATTATTTGCTAGTTTCCTTTCATAGTTCATCTTTTCCCTCTTAATGACCTTCTTGGTTTCCTTTTGTATGCTTTTTAAAACTTCCCAATCCTCTGTCTTCCCAATGATTTTTGCTTCCTTGTATGCCCTCTGCTTTGCTTTTACATTGGCTTTGACTTCTCTAGTCAGCCACGGTTGCATCCTTTTTCCATTCGAAAATTTCTTCTTCTCTGGAATATATCTGTCTTGCACCTTCCTCACTTATCGCATAAACTCCAGCCACTGCAGCTCTGCCGCCCTTTCGATAGTGTCCCTTTCCAGTCAACCTTGGCCAGTTCCTCTCTAATCACCTCTGGTTCATTACACAATACTCAATCCAATACAGCCGATCCCCTAGTGGGCTCAACAACAAGCTGTTCTAAAAACTCATCTCGTAGACATTCTACAAATTCTCTCTCTTGAGATCCAGCTCTGCTAACCCTAATGCGAGTCCCAGCTCTGCTAACCTCACTTCATATGAATTGTTCTACAAAACCAGGCAACATCCTGGTAACTCTCCTCTGCACGCTCTCCATAGCTTACACATCGTTCCTATAGTGAGGTGACCAGAATTGAACACAATACTCTAAGTGCGGTCTCACCAAAGTTGCAACATGACCTCTCTACTCTTGAACTCAATCACCCTGTTAATGAAGCTTAACATCCCATCGGCCGTCTTAACTACCCTATCAACCTGTGCAGCGACCTTGAGGGATGTCTGCATTTGAACCCCAAACTCCCTTTGTTTATCCACACT